>NW_026939643.1:0-93893 GCF_032062105.1 Saccostrea cuccullata | reverse complement strand
AATAATATATTATAAACCAGTGCACAGTCCTGAAAGGCCTTATCCTTCATGCTTTGAACACTCAGCTATGTTTCTTCTTAGTGACCAGGAATCGGGGGGGGGGGGGGTCAGAAATTTAAACACATTGAATGAATAGAGATTATTTTCTAAAACTTGTAACTGCATTATATATATATATATATTGAAATAAATGTATTCATCCATAAATGATCTTATTGGCCAAATTATAGTAATTCTGATTATTCTAAATATTCACATTTACAAATAGTTTTCCTTCCTATTCTTTTTAAGTAAGTACACTTCATTTTCTCCTGTACATGGATGAGCGCTATCTCCATTGTGACGTCATAATGATACAATTGACGTCAAAACTTTAGATCTACTGTTTTGATTAAAAAATAATCATTGATTGAAATAACTTTCCGTCGCTTTATGATCGATATATGCTAGAGTGAAACATCTTTGTTCATGTCCATGTGATAAAAAAAAAAACATTTTTCAAATGTATTCCCATAAGCATGATGAGTTCACATGTTTCTTTTATTTTTTTATGTACATATCTTCCCTGGTATAGATAGTTTTCGATTGACCAAGAGTTACTTCCCGTTGGCCGCCATACTGGAGGTCCAAATGCTCATATTCCTTCATTGTTCAACCAATTAAAGATTTTTATATTTGCTATTTTGAATTAGAAATCATTATTTTTCTGAAGTATATAAATTTTTGGAAGCCTCCTTTATTTAAAAAAAAATATTTGATAAAGATTTTCCACCAAATATTTCTGCTATATTTTCTTAAACTTGGTAAGACAAAGAGGGAAAATCACTGAGTCGACCTCCAATGTGGCGGCCAACGGGAGTTAACTTTCGCTAAATTCAGGCCTATCGAAAACTATCTATTCTTTCAGAAGAAGTGTGTTGTGTTTCAATACGACGCGTAAAACATTTTACAACAATCATTTACAATATATGTGCGACAATGATTGAATGTTTACGCGGTCGATGTTACTACTGAAAATGCTAAAGATCTTAAAGGAGAAAACAAAATCCTCTGCGATATTTTTTAAAAAATATATGCCTTCTAGGCATAAGTGGTCTTCGCCGTAACACGTTTATCAAACTCGCCTTCGTTCATCAATATTTATACATGTATCTAGTAAATCACGCCGTCTGAATCTCTTATTGGAAATTATCTATACATAGATGTAGATACTATGATAAACAACAATCTTAAATAAAATTCTAATTTTATAATGAAGATAAAAACCTCAAGATATAAATCAAATTTATTTTTAATGAAATAGATTTCAATGTTCAGAGATATACAATAGATAGACGTGTCAAATCGTAAAACATGCACGTAGATTAAAAAAATATGATAAACGCTCACCAACACTCTCAGTGCATCGTAACAATCTTTAATATGTTATACTTTCTCTACTTTAGAAAAAAAAAAACCCTTTTGTCAAGCGCAAACATATGACGCTCCTTATTCCGGAAATAATTACAGCAAACATTCTTTTTTTACTCACCATATGACGTGAACACGTGACGCCGTGCAATCGCGTCCTTAAATTCTAACTCTGTCTACGGAATTGTAAGGGGAGCGTTTCACACATATTTTTTCTATAATGTTTGAATATGTGCATATCGGAAAAGCGAAAGGAATAGGAATATTTAAATTACAAATGTTCAACTTTATAACAGCACATTGGAGTTTTAAAACAACCCTAACACTTGAAATAAACAACAAGGCCCCAAAATAATTCTACATACCATGTACAAATTATGACACTTTCCCCGTCATGTCAGCTCAAGTATGCAGTGACTTGACGTCATATTCTATTATGACGTCATATCTTGGTAGTTCAGAGAAGTTAGTACGGTCGGAACAGTTTGTTATTTTACGGACAGCCTTATCCTAGCTGCGAATATATTTTTCATATTTATATGCAATCACTAGCTGTAAATTACATGAGAAATAATGCTATTTTTGATATCTAACAAAAAAAGCCAAATATGTGCCTTTTTCTTTATGTTTTTTTTTCTTATGGGAAACATAGAGCGCAGTGTAGAACAAAGAAGAAAGGGACAAAGAAATCGGCTATAACAAATTTCAAAAATTGAACATGATAGAATAATCATGAAGATATAGTTCAGGAAAAATAAATTAACTGGGAAGAAACCTAAATGATTTTTAATATAATAGCGCTCTGCATTGTAATTCGTGTAAACTATGTTAACAGAAGATGAATCTACTACAACTGCACATGTTTTTGTACGTTTACGCCGCATAAGCTCTTACTAATATGTACATGTTAACATTTATGTATCAGATACTTAAAACATCGTATTAATTAGCGAACATTGAATGAATAAATCCTTTTTTCTTTACAATCATACAAAACATAAAAAAAAATAATAAACAAATATTAAAATAGTGAAATGCGACTTTCTCGACAAAATAATTATGAATCATTGCTATAAGACTTTGTGTGTACTGTTTCTAACAATAATTTAAAATAGGTTTAAGTCGGCAAATGAATTAATAAACCCTGAAAATAATTATAGACTTAATCTCATAAGAGGCATATTTGAAGGGCGGAATGTTGATGTTTGTTATTAGATAAATAATTAGATAAATTAAATGGTAGTTTTATGTGCCAAAAATGTGAATAACGGGCTAAGCTTAAATTAACTTTGTTGAAATGTAGGATGGCCCAGAGAATCTACAGATGTCAGATTTGTCCACAGACACCCATTACGTCAATTCACTTGATATCACATATGAATAGTCATGTGTCTAGCACAGAAAAGACCTACGTTATCTGCAGGAAGACTTTTAGTCAAAACCAAAATCTTAGGCTCCACATGAAGGATCATGCAGACAAGAAAGGCTTCTCTTGTAAGTTTTGTATTAAAAAGTTCACTTGTTGTCATCAGCTTGATATTCATAATCAGTTACATTACAACCAAGAACTTCATTGATGCATGTCACATGGACTTTGATAAATATCACCGATTTGTTCTTCACAAGGAAAAAGATCTCAAAATGCAGAAAAGGAAATCCTGTTCAAAGAAAAAACTCAGCACGCTATGAATCCTGGGAATCAATCTGAATCTTTCAAGTGCGCTGTCTGCGGGAAGAAATTTAGATACAAAAAATGGTTGGACCATCATCAAACAACATTTCAGGACTTGAAGCACAAGAGATTTTGTTTTGTGTGTGAAATTATGTTCAAACTACCAACAACATTGAGAAAACACATGAAAACTCACAAAAAGACGCGAGAAAAATCGAGAAGGTCTTTCCTTTGCCACATCTGTTGTAGGCTTTTCAAACAAAGCTCAAGTATGTGGGGCCATATAAGAGCCTACACTGTGAAAGAAATTAAAAACTCGGGGACACTAACGCGCCCCCCTGACAGGAGTTCTGTGCACGAGTGTGGTCTGTGTGTCAGGGTGTTCTCTAAGAAAAGTTACTTGCTGATACACAGGAAGGTACACGAGAGGCCCGACACTCAAAAATGTCAAGTCTGCAATGGAGTGTTTGGTAGTCTGGGTGCCCTGAACCGCCACAAGCGTAATGTACATCAGATGTACATCAACATATAAGCAGATGGAATTGAAGTGATTGAAGTCTTGCAAAGGTGTAAAAATCAGATATGTACATACCATTATGTGAAAAAACGATTCTCAAAGGAAATAAAATGTATATGAAAAGTAATTTTATTTGTAGGTGTACAAAAACTTGTTCTGTGTCTTAAAGTAATAAATTTTTTTAAACTTGATTTTTTTATTTTCAACTTTGCTTTTCTTAAATCAAACTTACAATCTTGCAGATTCCTGTAGATGCTAAATGAGTACAAACACTGTACATTATTTATCTAGGTTACACAAATGTCAACATATTGTTCACTGTTCTTTAGTAAAATTATCTCAAGTGTAATTTGTTTTGTTGGAGGTATATCCTTGTATCTTTTACCATACAATATACATGATTTGAACCATTGAAAGCTTTTGTTAGAACTCTTAAAATTTATTGAAAGGTCAAGATAGTTAGGGCCCCGCAAGGATTTGCGGGTGCCCTATAGTAATCACTCTGTCCGTCCGTCTGTCTGTCTAGCTGTCTGTCTGTCCGTCTGTCACTCTTCCGTCCACAAATTTTCTGTTTTTTGTCCCCCGCTTTCGCGAAAGCGAGGGGACATTAAATCTCATTCGTCTGTTCGTCTGTCAGTCTGTCCGTCTCTCAGTCTGTCCGTCACAAAAACTTTAACATTGCCCATAACTTTTGATTTAGTGGAGCTATGACTTTCATATTTCACATGTGTATTCTTTGTGATAAGACCTTTCTTTGGGTACCTACAAATTTGACCTTTTGACCTTGACCTTGGTGTTTGACCCACTTTTAAACAAAAATTTCAAACTTTTACTTTGGCCATAACTTTTGAATAGTAGGTACTAGGACTTTCATATTTCACATATGTATTGTTTTTGGCAAGACCTTTCATTGGATAACAACAACCTTGACCTTTTGACTTTGACCTTGGAGATTTACGTACTTATGAAAAAACTTTAACCTTGACCATAACTTTTGAACTGTGAGGGCTAAGGCTTTCGTACTTCACATATGTAATCCTTGTGAGAAGACCTTTCATTGGACACCAATAAATTTTACCCTTTGACCTTGACCTTGGAGTTTTAAATAATTTTTAAAAACTTTAACCTTGGTCACAACTTTTAAACAGTAGATACTAGGACTTTTATATATTTCACATATGTATTCCTTGTGGCAAGACATTTCATTGGATACCAACAACCTTGACCTTTTGACCTTGACCTTTGAGATTTACGTCCTTTTAAAAAGACTTTAACCTTGACCATAACTTTTGAACAGTAAGGGCTAAGGCTTTCAAACTTAACATATGTAATCCTTGTGAGAAAACCTTAAATCGGATATCAACAACTTTGACCCTTTGATCTTGACCTTGGAGTTGACCTACTTTTAAAAAACGTTTTACTTTGCCCATAACTTTTTAACGGTCAGGATTAGGGATTCATCCTTAAAAAAAATCAACTTTAATGTTACTTTCTAAATAAATGACATATGATAGGATGTTCATATTACACACAATATGTCATAAAAAAAATAACATCTCACTCACAAAAACACCGAAAGCGGGGGACCACAATTCTTTAAATTTGCTTGTTTCCAATAACTTTTTTATGGTTGCCCAATCAAGTTCAAATTTGGTATGGTAGTTCAGTAGGCAGAAATACATATTTTGATGCTAAGTTTGGATCTCTATGTCTTCTGGTTTGGAGCTGGGGTGGTGTGGTAGATTCCTTTACTATGCATAAGAATGAACGGGCAACTTTTTTTATGGTCGCCCAATCAAGTACAAATTTGGTACGGTAGTTCAGTAGGCAGAAATACATATTTTGATGCTAAGTTTGGTTCTCTATGTCCCATGGTTTGGAGCTGGGGTGGTGGGGTAGATTCTTTAACTTTATATAAGAATGCAATGGCAAAGAGAGATAACTGCTGAAGATGTTCCCATTGTAAACTGGATGCTGCTAGGAGTCCCTTGGGATTAATTAGCTTTCCTCCTGAAGAAAATCCAGAGCATTATCTTTATCTGTCACATTGAGATAAATTACCACCTCTGTCTGCAAATGAAGTTTGTTTTGAAGTTAAATCAATTTGGAATGATGAACACGCTGAAATGTGGATTTAAATATAAATTTTTATTATTTATTTTTGTTTGATAGTTATGATTTCATTGAATTCTAAAAAAAAGAAATAGATTAAAGAAGATTTTTTGATTTATTTTTTTTCACTTTTTTCACTTTTTTTTTATATATTAATTCAAGAATATTATTAATTTTTAATGTAGTTGTATAAAAACCCCATTCTATCATTAATACTGAAAAAGTTCTTTTTGTAAATTTAGAAGAAAATGATGAGAGAGGTACAATTAATCCCTTGGGATTAATTATCTAACCTGCTGCAGAAAATTTAGTAGGCTTTTCTTTATCTGTCACTTTAAGATTAATGAAAACCTTTGTCTGCAACTGCTGTTTGTTAGAAGTTAAGGTCAAGCCCTCATGATATTTGCATTCATTGAAGGCTGGCATTTTATATAACACAAGCTTCATAATTGTTTAAATATACAGGTACATTCAATGTTAAGTTGTTCTTTACTGCCTAATGTAAATACAAGGATATTATTTTCAGGTTTTTGAATATTCAGGAATTATCTTGAAATTTTAAGAATACAGTTGCTGTTGCTTATTCTTCGTACATTTATTAATCATTCTGTAAGCTGCACCCTTTTAATTCTACCCCATGGCGGGGCCCTTGCTGACTGGTCAGTTTTCTAGTTAGAGAAAAGTTTGGTGCACATTTTCAAAATTTAATGAAATTTGAGATTTACATTTGAAGTTGTTGTCCTCCATTTTCACTGAAAGTGGGGAAATATTAATTAAGCTCTGTCTGTATTTCTGTCTGTACTCTGTAATACTTTCCAAGAAGCTTTTGAGCTTTTGAAATAAAATGCTCTTTGCTGAAGGAAGTCCCGTCTTTATTTTGAGGTACAGAGGTCATGGTCATTAGAACAATTCCCAAATAAGCTTAGACTTTTATGAAGGCATGGCATATTTTGATGTTTCATAATTAGCCTCTGAGATTTACACAGTTTTCCCTCACTGTTGAAATATACGTAGGATAAAAATTCAGGCGAATGTTAACTGGTGTGTCAAATAGCCAATTACAAGTTCTCGCACGGCACAGAAGTGGGGCTTAAGTCGTCTCATTTTTGTCAACAACATTTTAAAGTTTCTGATGTGATTTATTTTTTAAACCAATGAAAATCTGATCACTATTTGACAGACGCTAATTTAACGTTGCGCCTAGAATGACTTATTTTTCGACTTACTGAAAGTTTAAGCTTACATGAGAATTGTACTAATTCATACATTCTGTGTGTGTATGTGTAAAACTTTCATTTTTGGGTGATGCATGTATCTCAGGAAGCTTGTGAGTTTTTGCAATTTTTAAGTTTAACCATAACCCCCTATTGCCCTTCTTCCCCTCCTTAATGTGTACACCCTTGACCCCCCCCCCTTTCAGCTCCTGACTTGTTCTTATTTTACTGAGGCAGGGACACAGATTCTCTTAATAAGCTTGTTACTACAGTGTACATGACATGTATAGCAAAGGGGAGTACAGGGCATCATATTTATCATAGGTCATGGATTAATATTTTGACTTCAACCTATTACTAGATCAAAGGTTAAAGTATCATAGCTTCTACTTCTGGTTTCAGTTGATAGAAATGGATTGTTTTAAGTACAATATCTGAAATCAGAGATTGTTGTAAATTGAGAAAATAAATTAATAAATAAATAGATTAATTATTTAATCGAATTATAAAGAATTGTGTTTCTTATAATTTGACAAAATGTTGCAAGCTTAAAGGTACTTGGACACAGATTTGAAGTTAATATTTTCTCATTTTTTCTAGCATTTTAATAGCATTTCACACAAAAATTAATTAAAAATCTTATTTCATTTAAAAGTTATTAAAACTTTAAGTTGTTTGGCGGGTTTGATTGACACATCCTTGCACTTTCACAAATTTTAACTTTATTCTTAATCCTTAGGAAAAGTGGCAATTTTGATGTGTTTAAACGAGAAATATTAAAACTTTTATCAAGAAAAATAATTTTATTCAGATTAGAAATGTTAGAAAGCAAAACACCTTTACAAGTATCGTCATTCCGAACTAAGAGATGCGTACAGAGTTTAGCAAATCGAGCACACTCGTGTTATGTACACAGTTTTTGTAAACAGCCCAAGTCAAAGTGGAAGGCAGTTCTTTAGCAGTTTTTTAACCTTAACAGTTTAGTGCTTTAGCAGTTCTTAGACAGTTTACTAGCCTTCTTCTCTCCTTAGGCAGTTTTCCTTAGCAGTCCACAGTTTAAGCAGTACTTAGCCAGTTCATTAGCAGTAACTTAGCAGTTGCTTAGCAGTTTCCTTTGCAGTATCTTAGCAGTCAATAGGAAGGTTAAGGAGAACTGCTTAAAAACTGCTTAATAACTGCTAAGGTGTTTCTTTTGTTTGCTCTACTTATATGGAAATGACTCTGAGTGACCTACATATAAATTTGAAAATTTATTAACTGCTTAAAAACTGGTAAAAAGAATGCTATAAGCACTATTCTTGTCTACTTATAAGAACATAACACCACCCATATACATGATATATGAATACAAAAATGCAAATAATTTTTGCTTCCAGGGTATTTTATTGAAAAAATGACATCACATATGGGAATTTGACTTATTAGTATTGAGATTTAGATCTAAGGTATGAATTGTAAATGAATCCTTTCATTAAGTCCATTTTCTTGCATAAACGTCAGTGGCATCTTTAGAGCTTGGTTAATTGATACGTATACAGACTTGACTAATCTACCGATCCCTCTATCAATAGCTGAATTATAAATTCATTTGCAAATATTTTAATTTATATTAAGTACTAATAATTGAAATATACAAACTAGATTATACGTTTTATAATTTAATAGTTATCCAAATGAGAAGAGGGTATGCCTTAATATTATATCACAAGCCCACACACTTACCATATTTTCTGAAGCATACTTTAATTACTGCCAACAAATCTTTTAACAATTTTCCAATATCACCAAATTCCATTGTTTGATCAGATTTTTATAATAATGATCTCCCATCTCATGGAAATTAATTCAGATACACTTGTCACTATATGAATATTAAGTTCACATCCAGTCCAATGTGGTGATCACAGATAATATTGTATTTTCCAAAGCATATTTTACTTCTTCACTGTATGGGTATAAATATATATAATATCCCAGACCATCACAAACATCTTCACAATTTGTAATTTTGAACTGATGTGGAAAAGGCGCACAAATCTTGACTGGCTTTCCTCATTGGATACAACCCTACAGTTTCAAGCAACCAAGGGGGACACAGCAGGTTGTTAATGTAACTAGACGGCTGGATTTGCAAGTTGATGGGATAAAGATTAGAAGCTCATATGCTCATGCTTTTTATAATATGAAGCCTCAATTTATTACAAACTATTGCATCATTTCTAGTATGATTTTTACTATATTTTTTTCTATTTAATTTTATTTTCTGTATAAGAACTCCTGCCTGGCCCCCAATTATTTGTGACGTTATCATCAGGAAGCATTAACAGTAACACATGGGCAGTAATGAAGACTAGTGAAAGTTAGGACCACCAAGAGTGAAAAAGTGTTGTATTACTTCTTATAAGAAATCGAAATGAATTAGTTGCACTTTTAGCAGTTTTGAGAAACTGCTTGTTTGACTGCTTAAGTTTCTTCAATACTGAACTGCTTACACAAATTCTTAGCAGTTTTTAAGCAGTCTGTAAGCAGTTTTAAGGAATGCTAAGACTAAGACTGTTAAGAACTGCCTAAAAACTGCCTAAAAATTGCCAGACTGCCTAATAACTGTTTATAAACTGCTAAAATAAGCAGTTCATTTTGACTTGGGAGGGCTCGAGTTCTGTTACTGTTTATATTTAGAATTCACCGGGTGCGTTCAATCGTCACAGTCTGCTTACCACAACTGCACGGACTGACAATATATTGTGTGTTTGTTTTGCTTTCGAACGTGTCTACTCTGAATTTTCTGGATTATAGTATTAATATTTTTCATTTATACAAAACGAGATTGCCACTTTTTCTAAGGATTAAGAATAAAATTAAATTTGTGAGAGTGCAAGGATATGGCAATCAAACCCCCCGAAAAATTTGAAATTTCAATATCTTTTAAACGAAATAAGATTTTTAATTAATTTTTGTGTTAAATGCTATTAAAATATATGAGATCTAAGTACATATATATGAGTCGGTTGGTGTACGAGTTAGGTGTAGTCCGGCGTAATTCAATGAATATTCATGGGGCGAGAAATATTGATAACGGCAAATATCAGGAATTAAGTTTTGTCTCCGTCAACGAAATGTCTTTGAAAGAAATTGAAAGTATTTGTTAAGTATGCACATTTTATTTTCAAACATCGAAACAAGTCTACTTTCTTATTTTGACTGCAAAATCTCTGCTAATCTAGTTGTGCTGCTTTATACGCCATTGTCAAATGATGTATTATATCTGTCATCACTCTCTCGTCCGTTAATAAATCTGTGTCTGTATTCTAGAAGTAGATTTCAAAATGTCTTTAGATTGTCATAAATTTTCTGCAGAAATTTTCCCCATCATACTTAATATACATGTAAGACATATAGTTAGTGAGTTAAAGAGTAAAAACTAAAAAGAGATTCTGCAGGAAAAAAGTATACATGTATCTACCGTATATTCACAAGAGAAAAATAGTACAGAAAATTTTGTTGGTTTAAATTCTCAAAATTTATTTTTAGAAATACATGTATGTCAGAAAACACTTGACATAATAAATTTCCAAAACATTTTGTATAATCTGGTTTGGTATGGGGACACACCCCCTTGACAACCAGCTGAATCATCTGTATCCATGCTATCCCCCCGTTTCCAGTCCTTGGAATTCATGGAAAATTCCAGATTTAATAAATGTACCTTTAACTTTAAACAGTAGCTTGATTTTACTTCATGCAAACAAACATCATGGCTGCTAGATCTGCGTACCGGTATCAGTTATTACCTCCACTTGTTTCACATCACTTCCGATACTAGGGATGTATTAATGAGCAGCGAATTTGAACTCATAAAAAGCAGCACAATTTTACACCCCCAAATGTTTGAATATTTTAAAATTAAATTATAAGGAATGACTGTAATTCTTGGGCAAATTATTCGATTATAACCTGGTTCGCAGATTATAAAGCGTAAACTAACCCAAATCAGGTTATAATCGAATAATTTGCCCAAGAATTAGAGTCATTCCTTCAATAGCCATACCAATTGAAAAGTAAGTCACGGTGACCTACTTTTCAGTCTGCAGGGGACCAAAAATGCACCACCTGACAAAGTTTGATGATTCTAAGCAAAATAGTACCCATTTTTTAAATATAGCCAGATAATTTCAAAAGTAGGTCACTGCTACTTACTTTTCACTGAAGTTTTTTCAATGACCTTAAATGCATCAATTATCAAAGATTCATGAACATAAGCCTTAAAAGCCTCATAAATATGTACTTAGATCATTAGCATAATGCCCAGAAGCAAAGGATCAACTGAGAGACATAAAACTTGAATCCTCTTTCATTAGCATGGACTCTGTCTGATCAGTTTTCCTAAACAAGACACAAGTGCTTCTGCTCATTTTTATTCATTATTTTTTTAATAAAGAATACAGTACATGTATTCAATTTCAACATTTCAACAACCAAAATGATACAATGGTTATGAGATATTAGACTTGGCACTGCACATCTTGAGGTTTCATCGCTTTAAAACCTAATACAAATGTGTATTTTGCTTTCATTTTTTTTCAAGTTTTTTTTTTTTTTGGAATTTAGTTCCATTCTGAAGACAATGGTGTCTTAACTCAATCATTTATATTTTCCTGTCCTGGTCATTTTTCTTCTCGAAATACCTGTAGCAAGTCTTTCATTAACATGTTATTGCATTTATTGACAATGTTTGATCTGTATTCAAGGTTTTTATAAAAAACAATGCAAAAATGCCTTATCCTGAAGAAAGTGTAAACTTTTAATTCTACAGAGCAATCCAAGATGAAACATTGTATCCATAATTTCTTCTCGATCTTTTCTGACTAAAATGTTGTAAGGTCTTGAGTAGCGGATGATACTTTTCTCATCTTCCATGGGATGACCATGTGCTAAGTTTGATAGATGCTCCCTGTCCAACTTCAAACATGTGAAAATGATCTGCAATGTTGAATATAACCATATTATATATCTTATACAAGAAATGAGAAAAATATTTTTTTTGATATGAACTGATTCTGGTATGTCTCATACATTGGCATGATCGAAGTTTTTTTTAAAACAGCTTTTCCAGTAACATGACTTTTCAAGCTTTTGCTGTTGTTTAGGTTTTTCTGTCCCAGTTTGTGATTCTTTAATATATGCTTGAAGGACATCCATCCTATATTCTTAGTTATCCCCCCTTTTAAGAGGAAATGACCCTTTTAACATGTTGAATTAAATGAACAAAATGGAAAGTTCAGAAGTTGATAAAAGAGGGACGAGTGTCAGACTGACAAGCGTCAATCAATTAAGAACACTAAGCCCCTCCAGTGATAAAATCAATACAATAACTAACCATGTTCTTAACACAAATGATTCCTAAATTTGTATCTTGTAAAGCGGACTTTTTCCATTCCAGGAGAAGCTCTCCCCCGTGCCTTCCTAACAAGCTCTCTACAGACTGGCCTGTAAACTTCATGTTTCTGATATTGAAACCTGTGGTAGTCTTTTCATCCTGTGCAAGAGTCCACTTCTTCACCTGAAATTACATTTTTAATATGATTAATTTAAAATCTACAGATTTGATTATTCATTAGAAGTCTATGATGGCACTGTAGTTCTATAGTAACGTATTTGTAATAAAAATAAAGGAAGACAGTCATATTATACAAAAACCTGCACTTGAAAATAAATTCTTAGTTTCACATTTACAGACTTATTCCCATGATGTTTTTAATCTTGAACCAATTGCAAGTTTTGACATCAAATCAAATGTAGGCATAGAAACTTGATAAATAATTTCATAAAATTAACCCCTTTTTTAATCTCCGTTCTTTGCTAATAGAAAATTAACTGGCTATTGTCACTATTTGTTAACTGGATATACTGACTGCAACTCTGTCAATATAAATTTACACAATATATTAAAATATAACATTTTTGAAGAAGTTTCCCCATTATATCACAAATATAATATTTTTATCCGTATGCCCTGAGAAACTGCCGAATCACAGCGGATACAGTTATGTTCCACCGGAAACAGTTATGTTGCCCTTCCGAACACAGTTATGTTCCCTCGTGTGCAATCATTCTGCATATTAATTACGTCGGGTACGAAATTCACAGAGGCAGTTGCTAAGCAAACGTAAACAGTTCCGCAAAAGTTAAAAAGTCGAGACAACGTCTGCAATTTGTTTATTTGAATTCAGAGGAATATTAATTAGATAACATTTAATCGAGGAGAAAAATTCTTTAAATACAATAAAGGTTATCAACGCAAGTGTGACCAGCAGACTGAAAACATTCTGCCATGAAACCGGACGAGATATTTCGGAATTATACTCAACGTACATATATATGTACGTACATAGCTTTCAATAAATATGTACGATGATCAATTTGGGTTCAATGCTTAAAAATGTTATATAACATATTACATGACTTAATTCTCGGGCAGCAATACCAGAATATTTGCCCCTCGGTGACAGCCTCTGCCTGCGGCATCAGGCGACATAACACTCCAGGGCTTTCCTGTCACCTTGGGGCAAATATTCTGGTATGCTGCCCTCGAAGCCATGTAATATATGTATAATGTTGTTTGTTTGTCTATTGTTTATTGTTCTTCTCAAGAATTTTTCACTCATGGAGATGACACCACTTGCTGGTGGAGGGCTCAGGGCTGCAAATTTATCCATTTGTTTGGCACTCTGGGCTATCGAGCAATGAAGGAATTCTTTCTTATGCCAGTGTCTACAGCCACACTGGACATTTATACGGTCTCACCCGGAGGACCTGTTTCCACCTCCCACAGTGGATTTGAACCCGGTACCTAATTATCAGCTCCGTACTCAATGACCTAGACCAGACACTCTAAGCACTGCCCCATGTGGGAAACTATAAAGTTTTATTACAGGACTGCTAACCATAATACATTTACAGTATACAATATAACTCAAAATTATTATCAGTGACAGATACCACTAAGAGATTTCCCACTAACCTCTCCAACTGTGACTGTCATCAGAGATGGATTAGTTTTAAAATGTGTACACTCTCCCTGTAACTTGTATCTTAGATCTGGTACACTGGTTGTATCTACTCCATCAAGAGTCATTCTCACTTCTGGTGAAGCATCTCCACTCCTGCGACATTTAAATTCATTATTATTTCATTTCAATAATAATTATTTCTTTTAGGGTTTTGATAGATAAGAAGTAAAAATCTAAATTCATGCGTCATAAAATACTTGTATATAAATATGATTTTAGATTCAGAGTATATAGTGACAATCACATTACATGTATTTGCTTTATATTTACTCTTGTGATAAAATCATCAAAATTAAACTAATTGGACATGAAATGGTTAAGACAAGAGGTCCATGGACAATGATGTTCACTTGAGTTACTATGGCCCCACTGTTCTTCACCAGAGATACTCGGTTATAATACCTACCATTGTCACATCCTACCACCCAGGGTTCATAATTAAAACAACTTAGAATCTATAGTACCTCGAAAGATTCCATATAATTTTCAGCTTTTCTGGCCCAATGGTTCTTGAGAAAAATATTTTTCCTATATATAATTTCAATATTGTACTTTGGTTTTCTATTGTGGCCCCACTCTATTAAGTCTGCAATAAAATGTAACATATACCTACATGCATGTGTTTGCATTGATGCCTAAAAATTGGGGACCATTTTGTTATTCCAACCTTGAAAAATGTTGTTGTGCGCTATGACCTAACATTTCAATTCTGAATTTGAATCATGAACTCCACAGCATCACATTTGGTTGACAGGTATGCAAATGAACATTTTATTTTTTAGTTATTTACTATATGAGATGTAAAGCAAAACTCATTTAGTACGAACACGTATATTGCATTCATAGATACTGTATGGTGAAGTTATCCTTAATACGGATATAATGAATTACGGATATAGCGAAGTAATTTCATGGGTCCCAGTGACTTCATTATGATCAAGTTTTACTGTATTTTTATGTGAGTAACTATTTACCTGTTTAACTAACCAATATTTGCATCCTTCGACAGTCAAAATAACACGTTAACCAGGTACACGTTGCCAACACCAATTTAAAACTTTAAATGTTACAAGCATAACACACACTCACATTGAGTTCAATAGGAATAGCCTGCTGAAGAAGACCAGAAGCTGACAGAATTCCCCCTCCACTCCAAGTTTCCCATGGGAACTCCATTCTCTAATTAGGTCAGAGTAATACTCAACATACTCCAAAATAGCCGTGTGCCAAAAGCTAAAAAGGTGCCTATAAAAATAAAAAATCCTTTTACATAGATTAAGTCATGTTTATCTGTAATTGTTTATTTATTCAGCACAAAGTGAAGTTAACATACATGCCTTGCCACTTACTGCATTACAGTGATAAACAATATATTTCTTCACCTCCCAAGTGAAAATGAAAGACTGTAATGAAATCATGTTTCATATTAATCTCAGCGAAATGGGTAGGGACTAAAATTTTGGTCAGATGTCAGACCAAAATTTTAGTCTCTAACCCCATCTCACTGAGATTATATTCATACCAGGAGAGATTATCGAATGATGAAGTAGATCCATTTGCCGCCATTTCATCTTTAATTTTTGCAATTGCTTGTAGACATTTTTCGGTTTCTTTTACAACAGCAAATGGACTCAATGAATCAATATCAGAAAATTCTTCATCTACATCTAAGCTCTGCATGCACTTTTTGGTTGATTCCACCAGAATTTCCTTTATCTTAAGGAGTTTAGTCCACAGCTCAGCAAGATGTTTGATACCAAGTACCAAGTACAAGTCTTTCAGGGCTGATTCATATAAATCGGCTAATTCTGTTGCTTTGTCGTCATATATGATTCCAAAAGATTCTAATTTACTAATATCCCATTCTGAAACATGGTCTTCACAAAACCTAGGACATTTCACTAGGGAGGTGCAACTGTCGTCACTCTCGTAAGTCTGTGAGCTTGAGGATGATCTTCCCCTTTTCCACGTTAGTTCCGATGATGAAGGAGATGAACAGGGTGATAAAATGGAGTTTGAAGAATCAGATGAATCTGAGGAATTAGATGAATCGTCCATCCTGATCACTCCTTCTTCCAAAATGACCAAATAAGGACCCGGACCACAATTAGCTTACATATAGACTTATATAGTAAAAACATGTGTTTTATTTTCTTTGTAACTTTTTTAAAAATCTTCATTTCCAAAATATCTTTGACCACATGATAGAGCAATGTGTCAGATCAATATTCACATCCAGAAATAGGGGTGTTGAATGTGGAATTCCCTGGTTATTAATAAACTTCTGACGTCATGACCTCGGGATAGCTCTCGCTTGGCAAAAAAAGTGTAAACAAACCAAATGAATGCTCTTTTCAATTCATATTTCTAGGCATAATTTTTGCTTGAAATGCACCTTGCTGCATATCATTGTAAACTTTAGACACTCTACTTTTATTCTATACCCCAAAAGTATCTAAAACATGTGAGCTATTTCTATTTTTATCATTGAAAGGGAGGCATATGAATTTCCTACATGTGCTACGTTTTAGCCATTTGACCTTCACCCTTTAATTGTGGCCCGGATCCTATATGGAGGCATAAAATTCATTAAAAAATTTTAAGGCCATATTTGAAATCCTTAGATACTACTTAACTAATATACCAAGTTTGATTGAAATTGGTTGATATCTACATGTAAAATTACATATTGTGTATACTAAGGCAATACAGGAAAGAAAATGGCAAAAAATGGCAAGTATGAAATTTTAAAATTGAAATATGTAAAAACTGTTAGACAATAAAAGGAACTAATTATTACAAGTAAGTTGTTGATACCTCTTAAACACACACACACTCTTAAATATGTAAAATACAAGATTTTAAGATTTCTAGGTAATTTGATGATCTGTACCCTGCATTTTCATAAAATTTTCTTAAATTAAGAAATATAAAATCTATCATGAAAATCTGAGAGTGACAATAGGGGTAAACATTTAAAGTACATTTATTCATAAATCAAATGATGTATCATATTACTGATAAAAGTGTACATAACATTCAAAATAAACTGATTTTTAAGCCCACCCCCATATCCTTTTTCCTGACTGTGAAGAGGGGCCATGTGCAGCTGATTGGCTAAGAGTCTTTGTATAGGTAATCTTAATACCCTATGGGAGTCTGTTTTGACAGGTGATTGTCAAAGGAATATATTGCAGTAAAAACCACTAAAAAAGTGTCCAAATAAACATTGTCATAATTCAATCTTGCTTTCAAATCCACTCTTCACTACACATGAAAACAATGAAAGGTGACCATAAAAGAAGAAAAAATCTTAATTTTGGATTTAAAAAAGGGAACACTCATTATATTAAGGCTCATCAGGCTACGTCAAACGCCGCAGGAGCTTCAAGTTCAGCGTCAAACATCCAGGGATCCCCAGAGACCGAGACAGCACATCCCCTTGCTGAAGGCCAGGAAAACATCTCAAGGACACCGATCCTTCGTCCCAGACCTGAGCCATGCCAGGAGCTAAAAAATGAAGAGACGTCTTATGAGTTTGAGGGAAACCGCATTGTTGACATAACATTGGTCTTGGAAATGTTTAATGATGCAGCCAAATGCCACTTTGACCAGGCCAAGCACTGTAATTTTCCAGTGTGGGAATACTCAGGACAGAGGAAATGGGGGTTTGGATGGCAGAAGAGACTAATGTGTACGGTATGTAATTTTCAGACAAATTACTATAAATTATACACTGAAATTCCTACCTTTAACAAACCAGGCCCTAATCCTGCCAGTATCAACTGGAACTTTCAATTAGCCCTGCAGAACACCTCCATGGGGAATCGACGCAGTCGGGAAATGGTAGCTGCCTTGGACATTCCACCTCCTAACCGCAGTTCCATGCAAAGGGCCAGCAACCAGGTCAACACAGCCACTCTAGCCCTGAATAAAAAAGACATGGGTGAGAAGAGACAACTGGTTAAGGCCATCAACCAGGTCAAAGGTCAAGAACATCCAGAGGAACTGGACATTGCCATAGATGGACGCTACAACTCCATAACCTTCGGTAGCAGCAAAAAGCCAGGCTACAATGCATCACAAGCTTACGCCATTGCATGCGAGACCAACACCGACAAACAGTATATTATTGGCACGGCAATGCAGAACAAACTTTGCTGGACTGGAACCTGGCTTCGAGGTAATGGTTATGATGTTCATTGTCCGGGGGGTCATGAAGACTGCACAGCTAATATTGAAATGTTCTCACCTCTTTCAGAGTACGAGATGGCTAAATCCATAGGCGAAGATCTGGCAGCGGACGGGTTCAAGGTGAAGCACGCCACAACAGACGGTGATGCCCGGTCAGCCCAGGGATTCCAAGATGCCATGCGTATTTTTCATCCAGACTGGCAAGTCACTCGACTGGCCGACCCAACCCATGTCAGCAGAGCCCAGTTCCGGCAGTGTCGCAGTGCCCACTTCAGCCCCGAGATGTTTCCCTGCAAAACAAGAACGAGGTTAGACGACATGAGAAAAGTTTTTGCACAAGATGTAAAGGCCCGGTGCAGCTTAGTCTATAAGAAACTCATGGATACCTACACTGGAGACATCAACATCATCTGTAGTAAACTTCCTCTTGTCCTAGAAAGTACCATCCTCTGCTACTCAGGAGACTGTTCAAAATGTCGAAGGAATTCAGTGGTGTGTGAAGGTGGAGACAGACACAACTGGTGGAATCAGTCTTATATCCTTGCCCCAAACAAACTGACATCCCTGCACCTGAATGAAAATGACAAGCACTTGTTAAAAGTCATTCTTGAGATGCGACTTAGCCAAAGTGCCATTGAGGAAATGAAACTCAACACGTCAACTCAGAAATGTGAGGGTCTTAACAGAGCAGTCAGCGAAGTTTTACCTATTAAGCACACCAACTATTCAAGAAATGCTGAAGGAATCCTCTCAGCTGAGATTTTAAGACAAAACAACAGTCCGGGACTAGCAACATCAATGAAAGCAGCAAAGATTACATTGCCACTGTCCGGCCACACACATCAGTACCTAAAAAGCATTGACCAGGAATATGCCTATCGCAGAGAATACAGAAAGAGAAAAGCAGTTAAAAGGCGAGAAATGCAGAGAAAAGCTACGCTAATAAAACAACATGCGGCGGCTAGAAAAGGAAAGACCAAACCCAGATGCACCTACAACAAAGGGCAACTTGATCCCAAACCCACCTACCTACAGTCCAAGGGAGACAATCCAGAGGATCACACCTACTACCAGACATGAGTTGCCAAGACGAAGACAAAACGGCCCTTCTCAGGGCCAACCAAATTATTCGAAAAGATACCTACTATACAAAGTCGTATAAGAAACGTGTAAAAATTAACACCAGGCCACAACCCCCAAACTTCCACATAAATACATAAGACACATCATACACATACGCACACATGTACATACATGCATCCATACATACATACATACTTACTTACCTACTGATCAATATTTTTGTCAAAAACTACAAACTATACCCCCCCCCCCCATCTTCCTTGAAATGACAAACCCATCAACCCCCATTTCTACTTTAGTGAAAAGTACATATTTTTACACAACATAATTTCCACTTACCTGAAATTATAAACTCCAATACACAACCTCTGCCTGCATGTGCAATTATGAGTCGGGCAAAGCCTGAATCCCATTTCCACGTGCGGTTTCCTGCAAATAAATCCATGCACATGTTATTGTAAATATTGGCCCAATCACCACCTTATTGCGCCTTATTTTGGGTGGGGGAAATCAATGGATAGCTTGTCTGTCATTTCCAATAAACACCTCGTCTTTCATCTATGACTTCAAAGGGACCCCTTATTAAGAATACACATGCAAATACACATTACAAAACAGTTTTTTCTATTTTTAAAAAGGAACTATTTGACTGGTCAATGAATGCACTAATGTGACCTTTTTCACCGACATATCAATTCCCCTGAAATATTGCATTCTGGGATGCATAATTTAATTTTTTTTTCAATCACTCAAAAAATTTAAATTTTTATAAAAATGAATTTTAAAATGCTTAAATATTTTTTTTAAATTTTCATGAAACTATTTCAAAATGCATAACCCACCTCCTGTCAAAATTTCATTGTAATATCTTTAAAAATAAATTCAGGGGAATCCCTCAAACACCCCATCATAAGGACCCGGACCACAATTAGCTTACATATAGACTTATATAGTAAAAACATGTGTTTTATTTTCTTTGTAACTTTTTTAAAAATCTTCATTTCCAAAATATCTTTGACCACATGATAGAGCAATGTGTCAGATCAATATTCACATCCAGAAATAGGGGTGTTGAATGTGGAATTCCCTGGTTATTAATAAACTTCTGACGTCATGACCTCGGGATAGCTCTCGCTTGGCAAAAAAAGTGTAAACAAACCAAATGAATGCTCTTTTCAATTCATATTTCTAGGCATAATTTTTGCTTGAAATGCACCTTGCTGCATATCATTGTAAACTTTAGACACTCTACTTTTATTCTATACCCCAAAAGTATCTAAAACATGTGAGCTATTTCTATTTTTATCATTGAAAGGGAGGCATATGAATTTCCTACATGTGCTACGTTTTAGCCATTTGACCTTCACCCTTTAATTGTGGCCCGGATCCTATATGTGAAAAGAATATGTTGTAAGAATTTTTGGAATCTCGATCCCGATTGCTGTTGAAATGCAAAATCTTTACGTTTTTCAGAAATTCTGACTTTAATTAGACATATTTATGTGATCAATATGATTTTTTTTTAAGTTTCAATAAAAAATAAATTTAATTGTATTCAAAGCAATTGGAGTAAAATTTTAAATAGTTACAAAGCCTACCTACATGTATACGTACCATGTTGACACAGGCACCTGACGTTATTTATTTTTCTTTTAACAAAAAAAATATACACATACCTAATAACCACCTGACGTTACTTATTTTTCTTTTAATAAAAAAAAAATATACACGTACCTATTATTAGGTATGTGTATATTTTTTTTTTTAAAGGAAAATAAGTAACGCCAGGTGCCTGTGCATGTTGATTATATTTGACAATTTTTTTTCTAACATATCGTATTAATCTCTTCCCAGAGTGTGTTATAGCGAAGCAAACGATAACTCTGGATAGAGATTGATATCATATAAACATGATAAATAACATCCATGCGCGGATCTAGAGGGAGAGGGGAGGGGAGGTCCCATCCGGACCCCCCCCCCCTTGGAATTTGCATCTAGTTATTAAATTTATAATTTATATACAGTACATGTACTTAACCAAGTAAAAAGTGACCTTGGGCCCACCCCAAGAAAACGCATACCAACCAACCCCCCCCCCTAAAAAAATTGGATATACATGGTTAAGTTGATATGAAAAGTCAAAGATATGAAAAAGATTTCGAAGATAACTCCAACCCACCCCACGAAATAGGATTTTCACGATTTTGGTTGGGTAATTTCTTTTTGCTTGTCAACAAATTTTTTGCTTATGTGTTTTTTTTTTCATGCACTGGGGTACGTGGACCCCCCCCCCCCCCTTTAGAAAAATATCCTGGATTCGCGCCTGACATCACTCCCCAAAAGTGAGCAAGTAAAGTGGACTTTATTTCCAAAGAATACCTTTTACTTACTTACTTACATTGACGAAGCCCTTTCTCCTGAAGCAATTTTATTTCGGGGGAGTCCCCCCCCCCCAAAAAAAAATAAATGCAGAAGTACCCCGTATATGCAAGCATTGTAGTGTACGTCATGTACATCTAATTTATTATGTGCATATAATCGTATTAGTTTCCCAGAAAACCCCTCACCTTTAATTTTTAAAATTTTTCAGTATGAACTCTAACTTTTATTTCCTGGGTTAAGTGAACTTCATCTTTCTCATTTATGTGAACATGAAATAAAAGCAAATTGTTTCTTCGTATTTGGCTCACTTTTGATGTCAGTGATGTTTTCAATCTTTACAAGGCGCTGAATTGGTGCTCACTGGTAGCGTTAGTTGCAGGAAATTAGTTTTGAGAATTTTGAGGATCTCGGCAAATTTTAATTGCATGTATTCTTCCTGCACTATAAATGTCTAATCATTGTACTAACTGTCTTGTGTCTTATCAACTATATAAAGCACCAATGCCCTGTATAGGAGACATGTAAAATGGGTGAATGTACTGCTCTTGTCTCTGTATGTTGCTAACAGTCTTGTTTATGTTTGGGGATTTGTGGTTTCAAATCCCACCACTACTCATGATCAGATACATATGATCACACAGTAGTGAATATTTGCATGGGAAAACTTTTTTCTGTCAGAAAAGTCTGAAAATTCAGCCACACTTGCTATATCTGGCGTAAAGTCTTTTGACAAAACAGTCTTTATAACTAGAGCCGAGCTCGTTGCAAAGCAACGAGTAGGTCTTCCGTCCTGTTTGACCGGAAGTAACTTTTATTTTTAAAAAAAGAGAAATGACGTCTTTAATTATTTAAATCATCCAAATCTATGTTGAAAATTGCAAAAGGAAGCCAATTTTTACGTCGACGAACGGAAAATTAAGTTTTATGATTTCAGTGACAAATATTTCCCAAAAACGTGTAAAGAACGGCAAAAATATGCATTTTCTGACTCCGGTTTGGCCAGAAGTGACTTCACAGGAAGTATTTTGATGATCTCAATAGGTTTTTTCTAAAGATTCATCGATCATGTTCAACATCTGTTGTGCTTTTTGAACAACTACCTCATAAAACTGAGTAAAAATTTTCTCATTTCGGAGACTTTGCAGCGCACTCATTGTCGTTTGTGCCATTTGTATTAAACAAAAGAACAATTCCTTGTCGTCGAACAAGAAACTTCAAAATATTAATTTTGTGATTTAAGACCACCGATCAAACCAGAAGGCATTGAAATATACCTCATTCTTTTAACCAAACTTTATTTTTGTTGGAAAGAAAATATTCCGTGGCTGATTTGGAGTACTAATAATTTCTGGTGCATGCCATTTTCTCATGTACAACATGGGTATTTTTGAATGGGTATTTCTGGGATATCATCTTTTTCTGAAGAAGAAGAAAAGGAAGAAGAAGAATCAATAAAGGAAACATCTCAACATTTTGTCCGTTTTTTGTCCTTTGTTCAATTCACCTGTTTCAATAAACTCCTCATTTGTGTTAGACTAGTAGAGTGGATAGAGAGTATCTTGTGGTTCTTATGGTTGAAAGGAGCGATGAAATTCAGAATTCTCAAAGGGTAACCTCGAACGTTTAAAGAGATTTATCATCATGCTTGTGAATAGAGGCAACACAATTAGGTGTCCAACCATTTTTGTAGCAATTGTTTGAGTCCGAATGATGTGGATGACATCCTGATATTCTTTAGCATCAGCACGGACAAGAGAAACAATAAGCTGATTATGATCTTGTCTGTTTAATTTACTAGAGTTTTGCACCTCGGGGAAAATGGACATGAATGGTTTCTGCAAAATGTTAGATCTCGAAGCTATGAACATGCCTAAAAGGCTTGAATAGTAACCATTCCGGGTATTTTTATGCGCCCGAATCGATAGATCCGGGACGTAAACTGTTTTTGTCCTGTCTGTCTGTCTGTCTGTTTGTTTGTGTGCAAACTTTAACCTTCGCCATAACTTTTAAACCATGAACGGTAGAGACTTCATGTTTAGTATCCTTACTCCACTAAATAAGCTCTTTCAAATGACACCAAAGTCAATGACCTTGTGACCTTGACTGTGGCATATACGTTAGAAATAGCTTTTCCCCGCAAACTTTACCCTTCGCCATAACTTTTGAACCATAAAAGATAGAGACTTCATATTTGGTATGAATCCTCCACTAATCAAGTTCTTTCGAATGACACCAAGGTCAATGACCTTGTGACCTTGTCTGTGACCTGTATGCTAAAAATAGCTTTTACGTACCTTTGCCATAACTTTCAAACCATTGAAGATAGAGACTGCATATTTAGTATTCATACTTTACTAATCAAGTTTTTTTTTCAAACGACACCAAGGTCAATGGCCTTGTGACCTTGACTGTGACATTTTTACTTAAAATATTTTTTTTAATTTTGTTGCCGCCGGGCGCATAGTGTTTCACAAACACATCTTGTTTTTATTGTTTCTTTTTGTAATTAAGCAATAAATTCACCAGTAATTAGACAATCTTCTGACAGAGAACTCTCAAAGAGATATTCGAGTGAATTTTTTGTGGATATCCTCACACAGTGTTTTCATTTGTGTTGTGCTTCAGCGTTCCTTCGTCTGGGCATTCATTGTGAAATATAAATCAAAGTAGAAAGTTGATCTTACATTCGTGACTGATACAAAAGTGTTTACTCATGGACCAAAAATGATTGATTAATTGATTGTTATTGTTTAACACCGGATCTGCAATATTTCAGCCATATTTCGAACAAAAACAGATCTAGACAGCCTGAGACCTTTACATTGGCTTTAAAAAAGTTATTACAAATCATGACCTACGTCACTTAGGGCGTGTTACATCACTGATAAATCCTAATTCACACATTGTAAGGTTTACGTTAGGGTAAATGTACGAGTATCCATCATTCCTTCAAGGGAAATGGAGCTGAGGCTCCGAAGTCTAGTTATTAAAAAACAAAATCTGAGCCTAAGCTTGTTCTCAGTATTACCAGATTACCGGTCTTCTGACTCTGACCTTCCCATAAACATTTTACTCAGTATATAGACCAGATTACCGGTCTTGAGACTCTGACCTACCTATAAACATTTTACTCCACCATGCTTGTGTCACAGTGTGACTTATCAGCTGCATTATAATCATTTATAGTTTCAATCTAAAGCCCTAGATGATACACATGATACTCCTTCGGTATGTATTCACTTCTAGATCTTATTCTGGTAAGTATTAGTACTGACCTGCTGCGTTCAAGATGCATATTTGATTAAGCACTGAGCATTTTTACAATGGGGGAGATGACTTGAAAGGGACATGGACACGTTTTCAGATGAAAAATTTGAATTTATTTTTCATGCTTACAAATACAGTATTTTTTACTGATTAATCAAAAATCCGCATTTCAGTTGTTGAGATACATGACAGATTTAGATGCCCAAACCTTTGTAATGAATAGAAAAGGCGCGTGCCATGTTAATTTTTGTTTCTATAGGTTAAATATATTTAGATATATAAATATGAATAATTATACATACTAATATATGTTCGTTCAAAGCAGATAATTTAAAAGAGGTTAATTCTAAATACGATTAGACAGTTTCTAGAGATTTACTGAATCTTGTTTTGTTATAAATGTAATATTTTCTATATGTAATCAAAGCAAGGGACAAGCCTTGTTTCCATTATGTATAATTTTCTGTTCTCTATCTCCTTTGTAAATCAACAAATAGTGTTTTAATTTTTGCGGATCATTTGAATTGCCTTTCTTAATTAAGGGAAAATGTAATTACATATATTATACAAGTATTTTTTGCAATGGACTGGACTGCAGAACACATAAAACCTTGACTAGGAGTAATGAATTTCAAATAAGAAAAGGAACCGACCTTGCTCATCACGCATCTAGGAATACGTTTTTTATTTGAAAACTTATAACGGAGAGGAATATTTCAAAGAAAAAATGCAATTAACACCCCTCCCTTCGCACACACAGCCCCTCCGCCGACTTCAAAATTTAAAAAAAATTGGAAGATATAGACTTTTGATATTAATAACTATTTACTACATGGTTTATGCGCAATATATCTAAAAGCAGAGACCGTTCACGGTAGCCTAGTGGTAGAGCGTTCGCTTCGTGATCGGGAGGCCCGGGTTCGATTCTCGTTCCCGGCGCCGCGTCAAACCTAAGACGTAAAAATAGGTAGCGACTGTTCCTTCGCAAAGCGCTCGGCATCAGAAGTGAAAGTCACGGGTCTTTCGGATATTACATTAAAAACGTAGGTCCCGCGTCGCGGAAGGCGCTGGCACGATAAAGAACCCTCACTGCTCAATGGCCCTGAGTGCCGAGTACAGGTCTAAATTTGAAGCCCTTCACCGGCATACGGTGACGTCTCCATATGAGTGAAAAATTCCCAAGAGGGACGTTAAACAATATACAATTAATCAATCAATCAATCTAAAAGCAGAGAAGAGGATCTTCATAGAATTGATGCAATTTAACTATTTATTCAATGGAGCCCTGTCTTTCCAAGATCGCCCGACCTTAGGGTAATTAATTTCACACTTTTGCAGAAGGCGAGTTCGTGCATCTTAACTATATGTGTATTTTAATTTGCTTGTTTGCTGCATACACAGTGAAAATAGAGAAGTAGCTATAGAGAAGATTTTATATAATTATATAATTATCATAGCTCCAGTTTTACACCTGAATCCCTGATCAGGGGCCATGGAATTTAAAGCGAACCTTTCCTTATTATATTGATGTATAAAGCTTGATTTTTAGTACCAAGGACCAAAGAAAAAGAATTGAAAGGCATTATGCATTTTTACTTTGGAATCAACAAATCAAACCAAGCCCTAGCACAGGATCTCCTGACCCTGGGGCCATGAATATCAAGGGCTAAATATTTATGGTTATTATCATAATTGTGCCAACAGTCTAGTATAAGTACTTGATGTTCAGGAATACAAAGATTTTAAAAAAATAATTGTCATTACAGTACCGACCGGACACAACCTAACAGAAAGCGAACCCGGAGCGGACCCCGGGTTCGCTCTCTGGGTCCGCTCCGGGTTCGCTCGGGGTCCGCTAGGGCTGACCCTGAGCGAACCCGGAGCGCACCCAAAGCGAACCCGTAGCGGACCCCGAGCGAACCCGAAGCGGACCCAGAGAGCGAACCCCAAATTCAGTAGCGGTCCCAGAGAGCGAACGCGGGTTCGGTATTTCTTTACAGAGCTGTCAATCAGGATTAGCGATTAACCAATCAGCGCATCAACCAATCAAAATAACATATTGATCTGTCGATTGGGATATAAGATCGAACGTGTTGATTTAATTCGACATAAATCCAAACACTGTACATACAAGTAAACGTGTGAATGTGCTGTGTTAATCTACTGTGATAATTAAAATATTATTTCATTTTATTTATTTTAATTCTCCGGGTTGTATTTTATATTTATATAATATTTAATTTCTTTTTTATTGAAGCAATTAATTAAATAAATTGGGTAAATACATCAGTCAATGCATAAAAATGGTAATCAATTGATATTACAATTTTTACTGACAAAAAGCGGAGAAAAGAAATAAAGTTGGTCTTCGACAATTATTGTAAAATTTCATCATCTCAAGTTGAATTGGAAATTTATATAAACACTGTTAGATAAAGAAAGAAATCCGAACCGCTATAAAGTACGTCTGGTTTATCGGGGCATACTCAGGTGAAGTGCGATTTACATAATTGAACGAATTAATTACGCTAATTAATCACGACATTTAGCAAATCGTACATTGTTTCATTCTCTCAAAATGCGTAACTATACTTGACAAAGAATAATCAGAGAAATATAATATAGAAAGGATATTTTATATTATGATCTATTATAAATTTTGAAATGGTTTTGGACTAATTATTGGGGAAAAAAATCAATAAAGGCGTTAGCAATGCATAGTTATGTGGGTTGTTCGAAAGATGGTAAAGCAAACTAACTGTAGAGTTACACTAAATTGAAAGAATAATCTTGTTAAGTATCATCAGGAATTGGGTCTAATTCTCGTTCATTCTGGTGAAGTCATTCAGTTTGTTAATGCCATTAGGGCGGAATGACTTCAATCTGTGCATCCAGAAGGAAGATTTTTTATATACACGCTTTTTTCATGCCCAAGAAGATTAAGAAGATCAATAATTTTGATGTAAATTTTGAATAATTTAATGTAACACGTACATTGTGAAATCATAAATAAAATAATTAAATAATTAGAATTTTTTAAAGACAATGTGTGTGTGAAATAGGGGGCATATATATTAATATATTCTTATCGGGTCGGGAGAACAATTATTATTTGCCTTTTTCTTAATTCTGATAAAAGTCATTCTCGCTCCAAAATTTTGACCGTGAAAAAGCTCTAATATACAGTGTATTTTTTTTTTTTAGAAAATGTCCGGTAAATATTTATCACGAACTTTTAATGTGTAACTACTAAAAATGAAATCTAAATATATCAGATGCACAAAAGGTAACATGTAATTTATAGATGCGATATCATAATTCACGTGTTTAGTGAACATTCAAACTACGATTTAGCAAAACGTAAGGAATAACAAATGTATTTTAATTATATAAAGCATGAATTTAAAAGGTATTCAGTTTAAATTTCTTTCGTCAGTTTCACTTGTACACGATTCGATACACTGAAAATCAATTCAACACTCTTTTCTTCCTCTTTTTTTTTTGTTTTCTCGTTATAATTTAAGAAAAATAAATGCCTTATAACTCGCTGTTAAATTAGTTTGAATTTCTCGGGATAGAGAAATCAATGAAATCAATTATTTATGAACATGTAAATCTACGTCGAATAAACAGTTTAATTTTAGAAAATTCATCAATGTTCTCCATAATGTCACTGTTTACATGTACAGTGTACATGTCCGCATCGTCGCATAAACAACAATGATCGATCCACAATACCATTACTGTATTGGAATATACAAGGGGCGGGCTTACTGGCGGTGAGATTAAAGCGGGGTCCGCTTCACGCATCAGTGCGTAAAGCGGTCCCAGGAAGCGAACACCGGGTTCGCTCTAGCGTACCCGGAGCTGACCCCGAGCGAATGCGGAGCGAACCCGGAGCGCACCCAAGGCGCACCCGGAGCGGTCCCAAAATTTCTGAAAGCGAACCCGAAGCGGACCCCGAGCGAACCCGTGAAGCGAACCCGGGGTCCGCTCCGGGTTCGCTCTGGTGTTAGGTTGTGTCCGGTCGGTACTGTAATTTTGATGGTTTTTTTGTCCAAATTTTAAGACCTCATAAAACAAGTGTAGACAGTCATATAGTATATTAAACTGAATATAATTGATTAATGTTCTTTATATTCCAGCCTCTCATTGCTTAATATCCAAGAAAAAAGCAAATTATTTCTGAATAACCTGGTTTGGTATGGGGACAAACCCCTTGACAACCAGCTAAATCATCTGTATCATCTAATGCTGTCATTTTCAGTCTTCGGGATTTCATGGAAAATTCCGATTTAATAAATTTATGAACCTTTAACTTCAAATAGTAACTCAATCTTTACAAATGCAACATCTTGGCTGCTAGGTCTGTGAATTTGGTTTAACCTCCCTTCGCTTCCCATCACTTCCCTTACTTCGAATGTATTATCATGAATATTTAGAGGAAAATTTACTCAATTACATGTATAAGGAATGACTAATTCCACGGATTATATAAAGCGTAAACTGACCCAAACCAGGTTAAACTCGAAAAATTTGGCCACGAAGAAGAGTTGTTCATTAAAAAAAATCATTATAGCACGGAGGACTGGACTGTTCTATACATGATAGTTTTTTTTCTGTATGGGGTTGAGGTGAGAGGTTATTCTGAATTTAAGGTAAATTATACGTTAAATCAATCAGATCTTCTTTCCTTTTATAAATAATCAAATCTACAAATGCTTACTTCGATGAAACATATTGAGATAACGAACAGTATTTTCAAGATCAAAAATCCATGAAACATTACGAAATAGGAGCAGAGCAAACACGGATCTCCAAAAAACAGAGGTTTATTCAATCGATCTCGTTGTAGTAATTGTTCAGACGTAGAGCATGCTCCTGTGTATCGAATCAACTAAGATACCTAAACATAAACTCCATATGCAGGTGATGAAGGTATATTGCTGCATACGTAAGGGAAGTTGACGATAGAAACGTTGAGTTCCTCACCTTTATCATCGAGCATTTTAAAAATATTATCTGTTTTTCAGATTTAATACGTAAAACTGCTTATCATTTACCGTCTATTTTAAAGAACATTAAAATTTACTTATCGCATAAAAATGTAGGATACACAGTTCGTTTTTTATACTCCTTAAGACAAATACAATTTTGGAAATATGTGATGCATGTGCCCGATTTTAATTTATATTTTGTGCAGCATAACATTACTTGAGGAATTGATAAAATTTAAACAGTTTCGATTTAGTCGGTTTTTATTAGACTATTATTTCCATCACTCACACGCATGACTTTATCACACAAATCCAAGCGGTTTGATGAAAAGGAATGTCCATTGTTCACTTGATTTTTTTTTTCAGGCGACAATTATATGTTCATATATGTTTTTTATTTTATTTAATGAGAACGTATAAAAGTTTTGATTTTTTTAGTATTAAAGGTCAAGTATAATATTTTTGTGAAAAATCATAATTATTTATTATTGTCAGCCTCTGGAGCAATATGAATGAAATTCTGAGGTCCATTTATTTTTTTGTCACCAATTTCCATCACTAATCGTCGTTTAAACTTACCTGTGTAACAAGTGGATCATTTATTGTAAATCGCTTATCTCCCTTGTTGCGTGACGTCATCAGAGACAGCGTGAAATAGGAACAGCATGCTATATTGTCGTGTTTGGAACATTATTGTTTGCGAGATGTTGCCATGTGGGCTTTTAACTGCACCAATAAATCGGAACAAGACATGAGTATATATTTAAATTCTTACGCACCTGAAATTGAGGGAAATATGGACATTCAATTTAAAAAGAGATGGTTATGAGCCCAATAAACACGAAACACTATAAATATAAGCTTCATTTTACATAGACCAGTTTAGGAAACACATTAATTAGTTTAAAAAATATCTCACAAATATCCTGGTTTTATTTCAAATTTAAATTGCATTTTTCAAATTGTCAGTTTAGGTATTTATAGCCGCAATACTGTTTTGAAGGAAAGTTTTTTTTATTCTTGTTACAGTAATCAACAAGATCACAAAGTACCTGACGATTGATTCATGTACTTTGCCCTTTCCCCTACTGAAAATAAAACTGAGCAAAATATATATGAATTCCTTGTCCGTCATACCAATACTTCGATATTTCATATTTTCCGCTTTTGTCAATTTAGAGATTGGCCTTTTACATTAGAGCAAAAACTCGGTATAATATACATGTACATGACTGAACATTACGCGGCGCCAAGTCAATAGTACATGTAGTTCGGCGTTAACCTCTAACATGCCATCGTCTCAAGCCACGGTCCGGAGTCTGCATATAGCTCTGCCAGAATGGGAAAGGATCGTACATTTTGGCCGTGGTTTGCGACGATGCTAACATGCTGGAGTAAAACAAAAAAAATACTAGTAATTTTCATATATTATGAAGGAACAATCTCTAAAACTTGACTGACAAAAAACCGAAGGTGTGGTATAGTAGACAAGGAATTGATTATCTGCCAAGTAATCGTGTCTAAAAAAAAATCTCAGTTGGGATGAGGGTATGTCCTGGAACCCCCCCCCCCCACCCCCTCTCTAAATCTGCGCATGATGTCTGTCTCAGAAAATACTTACTCAAGAATGCGTTCATTTACTTCCAGTTGTCCTTTTTCTAGAAAACTTTATATTAAAATTGTTTCCATTACATATTTATTCAAACAATAAAACCTGAAGTGTTCATGCACGCAAATGATTGTTCCTCAATTTTCTGCCCGCAGTTTTGTTTTCCTCCAGCACTTATTTTCTCTTGTGCTGGCGTCTTGACATAGTTACCACAAGACCATATGAAATCAGAATGTATACTTAAAATAGTTTTGTTTTCTTTTTTCTAAACTAAATTAGGGTGAAATAATTCATATTGAATGACAAATAAATATTTAGAATGAAAGCGCTATGTGACAAAGATTTCCAGGCCTGTATGAAGCAAGTAATATCCGTTGAGAAAGACAACAAAAAAATGTAATTTAGGGACGGAGGGGGGGGGGGGAATAAAAATTACTTGTTATGCAAAACTCAAAAAGGTTCCAGACAATCTTTAGTTACCACAGGTGCTTGGGGACGGGAAAAAATCCATACCCTTTGATACTTAAACAGAACGTTCTGTTTTAGTATCAGAGGGTATGAATTTATAAAAGGCTTAAACTAGCCTTCTTTCCCCTTAAATTTTGGATTTTTCGGTTGTAATAACATTATGAATATATCATAGAAATTTTTTTTTAAGTAAAAAAAAACTCACTGGGGCACGGAAAAACCGAACGGGGAGTCCAAGCTGTGAAAGCTACATCTTCGGATTCCCAAGGATGATATGTATCCGACGATTTCACAAAAATCGCCGTGTACCCGGTTCAAACGGCTATGCAATGTAAAAAAAAAGAATTCTATACTTTTTCACACTGTAAAAGTCCTGGTGCTATATGTTTGATGAATAAGAAACAACACATAAAATCAATTTTCCGCAGTTAAATATTTTTTTGCGAAAATATTGAGCACACGCAGTAAAAGGCATTAAATACAAATTACATGTATGTACATTCGTTAGCTTCTGCTATGATCCTTTTTCAGCTGTGTTATTTTAATTTCCACTTTCACCCTTACCGGCTTCGGACGAAACAGAATCGGTCGAAGAAGAATAATCAATTTGCGTACTTTCTTGACTTAAATATACAAAGCCTATTCTTACAGACAGATCTAAGCATAACTATATCAACATTTCTGTTCCCCAAATATTGCCATAATTTTAGATAATCAAGAGCACTCTTTACTTTACTTATGTTAATAGATTTTGTCGAGTGTTTCTAATGACGTCACAAAAAGGGGAAGTAACTCTATTGATGAACGTTATTTTTAGCAAAATTTGAACAGGTAAATAAAGAAAACAACGAGATTTAGAATTAAACGAATATTGTAATTCCTTCTTTTTAACCATTGTTTACAACATATATTATTTACAAGTATATCTATTTCCTTGATATTTGACCTTTAAAATGTTGATTTCAAATTGTTTTATGATGATATACAAAATGGAGAAATAAAGGACGATTCATGCTGAAGTTCATGGTCTCTTTGTCCAGGGCTTAGACACATACACTGGGCTTTTGGTCTAATCATAGTCTCAGAATTTAGTTTTTACGGTCCCCAAATGAGACTAAGTTGGTAAAAATGCATTATCATCCTCTCTTTTCTCAGAAAATCTTATTTTAACATGTTTTATTGCATATATTGAACATATTGCATGATTACATCTCTCTCGCGATTTTTTCACTAATATGGAGACACCACCGCTTGCTTGTGGATAGCTAAAAATTTGACCTTTGCTCGGCAAATGTGACCATTGACCAGTGAGGGATCGTTTTCATGCAAAGACTGCAACATGGGACTTCGATGTGTACAGTGTCATAAGAAGGACTTTTCTACACGTCGCACAATGGGAATCGAATCCAAGAGATGAAGTTAGGATGAACTCCTCTGCCTTGACTCTATGGAGCATACGTTATTACCACTGTGCCACGTGTTGGGGACTTTGGAATTTTAAAGGCGAGCAGTGGCACTGACGACGGCCTTTATTGACATCATTAACATTATTTTATCTGCATTATCACGCATAGGCATCAGACTTTGACCATTTTTTGCGTCATACATGCACATATAAACGGGGTTGCTTTTGTATATTTTACTTGCAGTACCCTTAGTTTTGAACATTTCTATATAAATGTACTACATGTACATACGAGATCGTTTTTGTAGAAAAGTTGTCGCATACAATTAATTCAAAAATGTTTTATTTATTTATAATACCGTGCAAAATACATGTACATTTACATTTTTGCACACCTAAATAAAATATTTATAGTCAGCTTTAAAGGTGCTTGGACAGAGCTTTGAAGTTAATATTTTCTCATAATTTCGATATACCCAGTCAGCATTCATATATTGGCCCAACGTTGGTAGAGTAACGGTCTGTTGGGTCAAGGTTGGCGTTGGTATAACATGATTGGGCCAACATTGGGCCAATGTTAGACATTATGCTCTTGGCGGCAATATCAGCATATGTCAGTTATTCGTTGTTGGGCCAATGTTGGCCCAATGTATCTTAATCTCATATAAGTTGTCGTGATAACATACATTGGTTTTACATTGTTGAGCCAAGCCCAATGTATGTTATTTTCACAAAAATTACTATCTTAAACATTGGTTTTGTATCGTTGGACTTACGTTGGTCCAATATTGAATACTGAACATAATGAACATATATATGCAGGTGTACAACGATTGGGCCAGCGTTGGCAAGACAGCATTCGCAAGTGAGTTAAGGCTAAATATGGATATTTCTATGCAAATGAGCTGATAAAAATTCATAAATTGTATATTTTGTGTACAGAGAAAGTTCAAATTGATTTCCTTATACATATTTAGTACCCACAATTTATTAATGCAAGTGCACATTATGACGTCATATTATGACGTCATTGTTCTCTCCCATTCAAGGTAATGAATCACATCAACAAAATCACGTCGGCACAAGGGCATATTCTATCTAATTTAAAATAAACAATGTATAATATTAAAGAGAATGTTCTTAAAATTAATAAAATTGCTGCACAAATCCTATGCACTTTCTCAATCGATAAAAAGTTTAGGAAACTTTCACTGGACTGTGAATTTTTACCCTGTTTAAACTTAAAACTGCACGAATAGTAACTAAACAATTGCAGTGCCGACATTTGTGCAGCAATATCTTAAATCCTTTGAATATCCTGCATCTTTTTATACCTTGTTTCTGTTAAACAAACTAAGGTATGCCCTTGCGCCGAAGCGATTTTGTTGATGCTCCTTATGAACTTGTGTAGTAGAGGTCGATGACGTCATAATATGACGTCATAATGTGTACTGGCCATCGCATGTCGTAGGTACCAAGAATGTATTAGAAAACAAGTTTTAACATTTTCTGTGCGGTAGGTAGAGCAGTTATGGAATTTAATTAGATATTTTGCATATAAACCTCCATATGTAGCCTTAACTCACTTGCGTTGGCACAATGTTTCAAACTTAGCATAAAATCGTTGGTCTCGTGTAGTTGGACCATTATTGGCCAAATGCAAATTTTTGTCAAAGATATACTGCAACAGCTGGGAGGATAATTTTACTAAAAGGTTTATCATTTATGAGTATGTAATGCTACACACGTGTAACTGAATCAGTATACAGCTATAAATTAAATGTATCCTATATAATAAGTTATTAACATTAATTTTGTTATCTGGCTTTATCTTTGAGTGCTTTACATGTACCTATACATTTTTAGTTGGACCAACTTTGGCCCACTATGTCAAATGTGTACTGCATAAATCATGTAAATATGTGTTTATTAATTTATTGATTAAATGTTGTCGTACTAATGGTACTAATGGTAAAAAAAATTACATTTCCTTAACAGACACTAGTTAATCAGGTACATATCTCCATATTTTTATGCCAAGGTATAAGGCTAACACAGCTGGTCCAACGTTGGCCCAACGTTTATATCGAACTAGTGTTAAATACTTATACCCAACGATTTTATCTTTCTCTCCCTGTATCATGCACACACATATATCATAATGTTGTGTAATTTTGATATTAAATAAATCTTCATGGGTTTCACTGGATATCATTAACGTATTATATAACATATTGGGGGGAAAATATCTTGGCTATATGCACGATTTTCTATTATTGCAAATTTAAAAAATACTGTTTCCCTTGTGAAAGCCAAAAAGTAATACTACATACAAACGTATCAATTTAAAAATTTTAAAAGAAATTCTTGGATGTGGGTCGAGAACATTGTAGAAGACACATTAAGTGTAAAGCCAATGTACCATTGCAGCTGTACGTGCTATTCTGCTCTTTGAAAGATGTCACTCCCAGGAGGGCAATAAATTAAGTTTTTGAGTTAAATAGAGGTCAGCTTTCCTTCGCGCGCAAGATGTAGAGAACAAAGACAAAGGACTGAATTTTGTTTGAGCTAGGATAGACGCAGTTAAAGCAAAATGTGCATTGTGAGTATTTCTGATTTTTTTTTTTTGTGCATGAGTATTTTAAAAGGACATTTTCTATCAATGATAGTAACATGGTGGAACAGATTTTGATCTACAATGTAGCAAATTCGATCTGTACATATATGCATATTCTTTTCATATTACATATGTTTATGTGATTTTTGGTTTAAATTTTTGTATGTGGGATAAATCTAAACCCTTGTCCTTTAAATTAGAAATGAGTAAAATATATATACTGTATATATAATAATTGACTCATTAAAACGTGTAAAGCTCCATTTTCGCACATGCATGGGGGAACGTGGGGAGGGGGCGATCCTTGTTGATAGAGACACGTGCATAATGTATAATCTTTATAAGTGATATCATTATCATGTAAATCTATTTCCTTGTCTACAAGCTTTGAATTATGGTGCTATAAATACTATAATATTAGTTCCCTTAGACCAGTATTCTGTACTTTCAATAAGGTCTCAGACAAAAAAGTCCTAAAAAATTGTGCAGCGATCTCGGGTCTTTCCCATACTAACCGGAAAAGTCTAAGTATGCGTGATTCCCAAATACATTGATAAATTCTTATTTCTGTGTCTGATACATTTTTAATTTTGTAAATAATTTTGTAAATAATCATATGACATTAAACCGACCCATTGTAATTACAGTACGAATAAAATTAGTTGAAGTATTTATTGAAGAGCTATGGTAATATCATTAAGCATTAAAATCACATGGTACTTTTTAGGTAAGAAAACTGGGAACGATTAGAGGTGACAATACGAAGTGTACGGAGAATTATGAGTTCCATGATAGACATCGGTGTTGCAAAGAAAATGAACTAGCTAGAGGGGGATGACGAGAGCATTTTCCTTTTTCTCATTGAAAGATGTGCTGCTGTGTGAGTATTTTTTTTTTACGTATCTTTAAAATATTATTTTATTCTCCCAAGATAATGAAGATATACTGATCTTGGTTTGTTTGTTTGTATGTGTGTGGATCGACAACTTACAAATTTAGTTAAACATGAAAAATATGTCTAATTGTCAAAGATCAGACATGTGTCAAGGGTAATGCATCAAAGTCACATTTAATTTATTGCACTAGGATTACAATTTTTTCATACTTTTGACGTTATGTTTCACAAATATCTTGTCATCAAAATGATTGCTAGTAAATTAAGTAAACCAAAGACACATTTGTATTATAATTTGTATATTAGTTTATCTAAGTTTGTGTAATATAATGTTTAGAATATTTTAATCCAGCATAAATTGTGTAATTACCTGTAAATACCGAAACAATATTTTTCTATCTTACTTCTAAGGGCAGATCACTCTAGTGACATAAAATAACCCTACAAAATAGATCTCTGTAGTGTGCAGTTTTAAGTAATTAAAAAACATTTTTTTTTGACATAACAAATAAAATCACAGTATCTTATTTTGACAGTAACTGTGAGAAAGAATGGATGTTGCAAAGATACAAAAGACAAAGATACCGAAGATGCTGAAAAGGACTGCATGGTTACGATACTCTTGCGATATGGATTGGGGTAGGAAGGAGAGGAAAGGAAACAAAAAACGGCAGCAGAATAGGAGGAGACCAACCGATGAATGGCCTTGAAATGACTTTGAATTTTTCGGTATCTGGTGAATTATCATTATTACCCTTTGACTTTAATTTAGTTTTTAATTTTAATTTTTGATTTTGTGTTTTTAATTCATGTAAATGATTTAGTAAACCGTATCAAATTATTTTATTCTTGTTATTTCTCCCTATTATTGGAAATTAAAAGTATGAGTCATTGGTTGAGAACACTGGGTCAACGTAAAACAAACTCTGGGCCAACGTAAAAAGACGCTGAGCAAATGTGAAAATAACACCGGGCCAACATCAGAGAAACAATGTACCGATGTAAGCTAGAGGAACGCTGGGCCAATGTAAAAGAAACTCTAAGCCAACGTAAAAGACACATTGGGCCAATGTAAAAGACATACTGGGCCAACATAAGTTCAATATTTGTAGTCTAGTACATAGGCCCAACATATATCCAAGGTTGGGCCAACATCCATGCAATTGGCGTCTAAGGTTGGGCCAACGTAAAGCCAATACGTTAGCCCAACATGAGCCCACTTTGCACTTAAACATTGAACCAACATTGGTATGCAACGTTGGGCCAACAAAATGAATATTGTTGGCATTACATTGGGCCAACATATTGATGCTGACTGGGTATTATCATGACTAATCTTGTACATGTTTCTATAGCAATTCACTTTTACAGTTGACTGTTTACTTGGACATTTAAATATGTATCGTCTACGGAGGTACAGAATTGATAATAGATAAGAAAACCTTTCTACTGGTCATAGTAATTGTGTTAGGGCCACTTAAATGTGAAGGCCGGAATTTCAGGGTAGGATGGTTGTTATTTTCCTCAAGGACAACTTATTTGTGCTTTGAAAATAGCTTGTTATTTTCGTTGAAATAAATGTTGAGCTTAATATTTTATATCGTAAAAGAGCTTTCGTACACTGTCCTAGTGTGAAAGTAATTCGTCAAGTCAGCGCTTCTCGTAAAAAGTCCACTATGAGGTCATGACATTATACCATAAAATTCAGAAAATATCAGCTTCAATTTGTGTCCTAGGACCTTTAATGGATGAAGCTGACTTGTGCTTGCAATAAATCAAAATAAAAGTTTTAATTCTACAACGATTGCTATATTACAGAAATAATGTACAAGGTAGAAAAATGATATATTGAACACGCACACATTACTGACAATTAGTACCATTTAGAGTATGTTTTTTGATCATGACAAAATAATGAACAATCAAATCAAAAATGTAATGCACCTGGCTATTTATCTTTAAACAATCTAATCAAGAAAATTTTTTTTTGTTCTAAGTATACATTTCAAAATTTTTGGACTTTATAGTAAAAAAAGAACTATCCTATCTACTTTCTAACTTTGCTGTTAATCATATTGAAAGACATTGTAAAAGGAAAATGATTACATATGTTGAATTTATAATACTGTCTGATGAAAGTTAGCTATACGGAATAAACGTGAATGATTTTAACACTCTTTACATTATTTACATTATTTGAATGTCAAATACTGCAATATCCTTACAAATCAGAGTAAATAAATGATACGTACACCTTACATATGAGTAAAGCTTGTTTATATGAAATGAAATCTGAGCTGAAATTATAATTCTAAATTAATACACATAAAAAATATATTTAAAAAAATGTTCCTTGAACATAATCAGGATTTTTATCAAATCAGACATACACTTTAACGTTCTTTTATTTAGCAAGAAAAATGAAAATGATTTCTTTTTAAAACCAGAATCTCATTTTACCTTGTTTGTCAAATTGATGCATGTTATCCATGGTATGCTTTGGACAAAGCCTTTGCTATTTAATATAATTTGTTCCTACTTTCATGACATCACTTTCACGGGATTAAAAATTCTTTATCCCCATCTGTAATGTTTTTTGATTGTCTGCGAAAAGTTTGCTTTATTTCTGTAATTTAGACTCTCCACTGTATTTCTTATTTTCTACGAATGTGAAAAGGAAGTAACAACTTATTTATACCAGAATTGCATCATTTTATATTTGTTTATTTCATGCGGATTTCTGAGAACATGTTTAGGACACGGTCTTTTTTCTTTCCCAGTAATTGTTTTTACGCCTATAATTTGACTTTTCTTCAAAAAATACTCGTCATCCTCATCTGTAATATTTATATCTGTACAAGAAAACCCCAACTCATATTCAATGTGTTTGTGAAAAGTTTGCGTTATTTCGTTAATTAGACTTTCCACTGTATCTCTAATCTGTATGACGCATTCTGACTGCAGATTCATATCTTTATGTGCAGTAAAAACCTGTAACTGGATTGATGTTTTATTAACAGCAATTGCAATGTAATGGCTAGCATCTTCAACCGTGTAGAATGCGGCATTCTTACAAAAGAACTTCATATCAAGGGCCCTCCATTCCCTAAAGCAGTTTACTACCAGCCTAAAGAAGAAAAAATGAGGCAAGTACGTCTTGAAATGGAACACCATAATCGATGTTTTTTGCCCTTTGTTGATTGCATCTCTACAGTCATCAGTAAGTTCAGTTCTGTTCATGCTCGGGATGTAATAGGTTGGACCGCTAGGATCATCCGGAATTTCTGTCATTAAACCAAGTTTGTCCATGTATGGTAAGATATCATCTTTATGCTGAATAGAAGTATATTCCCAGATTTCACTCAGTTCAGATTCAGTAATTCGTCCCGTGTTGATCAGTGTGTTTTTGCTCACTTTTCTAGCTAGATGATTTTCATCAGTTATGATGTATTTGAACGCATCAACAAACCATTGAACGTCAACAATTATCACATTTTTCATTTTCTCGTCAGCAAAATAAACAATTTGACCAATTTCATGTAAAAACCGAAGGCCATCATCGAGATCTTTATCGCTAGGTAAGTCCACGTCTTCTAATTCTTTTATTTGTTGTACAGAAATAACCTTTCTTCTATTTTTCTTCATCTCAATCAAAACTTTCTCAAGATTTGCCCATTTCAGAGGAATAATCTCTCCCCACTGTGGCATCCTTTCTACAGTTTCCACTATACATTGTCTGAGGCATTCAATTGTGTACTGTTGTTCTGTAGACAAATTCTTTGGTGGGCATTCGACTGTGAAATATCTCCTTCGAGATATCAGGTACTTCAAAGATTGTTCATCAGATAAACAGTTTTCTAGTTCCTCGTAAAACATCTTCTTCAAATCTTCTTTCTGTTTTAAAAATAATAAAAGATTGTTCTTTCAATATGTTAGCTTACAGCTGTTTATAAGTTATAAATCATATAAATAATAATAGAATAAAAAGTAACACCACAAATAGTAAAACAAGAGGCCTAAGTGCCTTAACGGTTACATAAGTATAATACAGACTGTAAAAGATCCATTGACGTATTTAACAAGATTAATTTATAACTGATAGATGAAGTGTTGTTGAAGAAGCGTAAAAGTACCCTAGTAATCTTGCTTATTGTACATTTTGAGACCATAGCGATTTACTTGTGTTTTTGTAAATATATACAAGAGGCCCAAGGGCCATATCGCTCACCTGAGTACATCTACTAGGAAAAAGCACATATCAGATCAAAACTGAAAGTTTACTGGGGGGGGGGGGCTTGAATTATAACCCTCTTGGGTGTCATGATTTGAACAATGTACAATCTACACTACCTGAGGATGATTCCATATAAATAGAAATATATCACTAATCATGGCTTTGAAGTACTTGAAAAGAAGATTTTAAAAGGTTTCCCTATATATCCTTATGTACAACTTTTGTCAGCCATTTTCGGCCCAAAACTAGCCCCAGAGGTCATGATTTGAACAAACTTGATTCTTCACTAACTGAGGATGATTCCACATTAGTTTTATCTTTCCTGGCCCAAAGGTTCTTGAGAAGAAGATTTTTAAAGATTTTTCCTATATATTCCTATGTAAAACTTTGGTCGGCCATTTTGGCCAAATCCTAGCCCCGGGGGTCATGATTTTTTCCTATATATTCCTATGCAAAACTTTGGTCGGCCATTTTGGCCCCACCCTAGCCCCAGGGGTCATGATTTGAACAAACTTGAATCAACACTACCTGAGGATGATTCCACATGAGTTTCATCTTTCCTGGCACAGTGGTTCTTGAGAAGAAGATTTTTTTAAAGTGCTATTAATTTTTCACTAATTCATAATTATCCCCCCCCCTTTGGAAGAGGGCGTGGCCCTTCATTTGAACAATCTTGAATCCCCTTTACCCAGGGATACTTTGTGCCAAGTTTGGTTGAAATTGGCCCAGTGGTTCTTGAGAAAAAGATGAAAATGTGAAAAGTTTACGACAACGACAACGACAACGCCAACAACAGACGACGGACAAATTTTGATCAGAAAAGCTCACTTGAGCCTTCGGCTCAGGTGAGCTAAAAAGGATTACATTTATGATAATGAATGCAAAATGTACAAATACAATGTATAACTGCTTAATGTTAGGTATTTTATATATACCAGGGTTGATCCAGAAGTTGGAATTTCTTTCTTAAATTTTATCGTGATTTGATGAAAGGAAACAACTTGCATATTTATAATATAGAGTCATATTGCAATAATATTGAAAAAGAAGATGGGCATATAAGGCGAGCAGAATGCCTATAGCGCGACTGATAAGAAGGGAAAAATTAATCTCAATTATATTCAAATTTTATGTCATATTTCATCTAATATTAAAGTATACTTAATGTAAAATCTCTACAATTTACAAAAATCTTACAAGGACTGAAAATATTTGCCTATGAAAAAGCTTACACACACTTAAAAGAACAAAAACGATCATTCTCTCATACTTAAACAAAATTTTTCAATATGAGTGGGTCTTCTCTCCATTTTTTTGAAAGATGATCCTAAAAGTGTGCAATAAAATACACATTTTGTGGTTTTCAAAAACATGGAGAGAAGACCCACTATACCTTAAAAGTACACTTTTATGACACAACATTAGTATCTTTCCGAGAAATACTTCAAGTCCATTAAGTCGCGGGTCATATCACAAACATGATTTAAATGCCTTAAATCTACATGAGCGGTGTAGTATAGTGGTTAACGCATTAGTCTCAAAGCAGTATGCTATTGATACGTCGGATTTTTATTGATAGGGTTCGAATCCCACGAATACCATCTAATAATTTTATGAAAGACATTTTTTACAAAATTTTTTTCACTCTCAAAAAAGTTTTTTTTTCTCATAATTTCAAAAATTTCAATAATTATAAGTTAATTTAAATTATCAATTCACATATTTAATATGATTTCTTAATTTCTGACACTATAGGCATTCTGCCCGCCTTGTTCGCTCATCTTCTTTCACCACTTCCCAATTACCAATAAGTTCACAAGAGCTTTCTGAAGATAGATTAATTGTTGTGAAACCCGGGGAAGACTTCAACGTTACGTCAAGTTTGATATGTCACGTCACGTTATAGAAGCATCTCACCAAAATGTCCAATTCGATAACGTATTACTACAAAATGTTACCCTTCTCCATTTTTTCTCTGAAGAAAAGCTTTGGTATCCGCTCGAACCAACCTTTCTTCATTTTTCACTCATATTTTAAAATAGTCCCAATCTTTCCATATGATGTTCCGATTTCAGTAGCAATGTCAAGAACAGTACTTCAACGGACAAAGTCCATAAACGTTTTTAATTTGTCAAGGGGGGGGGGGGACATTTAAAACAGACCCTACAAAAGGCGGTCAAACCTTTAATCAACGTCCAAGGAAGTTCTATTTTTCTCAAATTTCTTATGCCACTTGAAAACCAGTAAGTAAATGCATTTTTCCGCATAGTATGTCAATAATATACGCGTTTAAGATAGAGTGATTCCGTGATTTTCACAGAACTTAAGACTTTACCGAAATTTGACGTTGTCTAACAAATAGAAGATGAACAATCAATTTCCAACTAATAAACTAAATATCCAATAAAATCAATAAAACTCTCACACAGAGGTTTATAAAAGACCAAGCAATCGTAACAATGACATAATTTTTGTTTTATATACCTTATAGGAGGGTTTTATTCTAATTTCACGTATTAAGAATTAAAATGACAATAAACGCGTTAATGTCTACCCTGCATTTCCAAACAACCGTTTCTAAGACAACTGCTACGCAAGTGAGTTAAGGCTATGTATGGAGGTTTCTATGAAAAATATCTAGTTACAACCTGTAATTGCTATACATGCCGCAAAGAAAATGCCAAGACTTGTTTACTTATTCATTCTTGGTACCCAGGATATGCGATAGCCAATACACATTATGACGTCATACTATGACGTCATCAACCTTTACTACACACGTTTACAAGAAACATCAGCAAAATCGCTTCGGCGCAATGGCATACCTTACTTTGTTTTGCAGAAACAGGGTATAAAGAGACGCAGAATATTCCAAGGTTTTAAGATATTGCTGCACAAATGTCGACACTGCAATTGATAAGTTACTATTTGTGCAGTACTAAGTTGAAACAGGGAAAAATGCACAGTCCAGTGTACGATTAGTAAAATATTTATCGTTTGAAGAAGAGCATAGGATTTGTGCAGCAATTTTATTACTTTTAAGAATATTCTCCTTAGTATTATACATTATTTAATTTAAATTAGATAGGATATGCCCTTGCGCTGACGTTGTTTTGTTGGTGTGTTTTATTTCCTTCAATGGGGAAGAACTATGACGTCATAATATGACGTCATAATGTGCACTTGCAATAATATACTGTCGGTATTAAGTATCCATAAGAAAATCAATTTGCACATTCTCTGTATATAAAATACTCAATTTATGCATTTTTATAACCTCATTTGCATAGAAATCCCATACTTAGCCTTAACTCACTTGCGTATAGAGTTACTTTCAAAAATAGTTTTTTTATTTAAAATATCCAACAAGTATCTATTTTCTCATTTGTAATTTTCAACCAATTTCACTTAAAAAATGAATAAAATATGAAGAAATTCTACGAACTTTTGGATCAACCCTCGTAAAGATAAGTTTAGTCATTTGTATAGTGCTACAGTCCTCATAGTCCAATTAAAGATTATAAAGAAAAGAAATTGTGAAAAGAACAAGCATTGATCTCTGAAAACCAAGTGGGATCAAGTGTCACTGTGAAGTTAGTATTCCCTATCAACCGGTCATAGCCGCAATGTGCTTATTGTCATGATTGTGTAAACAGACACATTTTTGAATATGAGGATGCTAGATCATTAAACATCTACTTAATAAGCATCAGGAAACTTCTTTTGTCTTGATAATTTTGTAGGATGTGTAATGTTTTCTTACCACTTCATCTGCATGAGAAGCAACAGTAATAACAGGATGAAAATTAGCTTTTGACTCCGTGCTTTCCAGAATTATGTGTGTTTTTCCGACATCACAGTATGTTTGTATGGATTGCAACCAGAAATGAAAATAGTCTGAAAAAATCAATAACTTAAATTAATGTATTGATTTAATGACCACCTCTACATCTCAAAGACTACGACCGTTTCATTTGAGTACAAGTTGAAGGCCTCATTTATGTCAGTGACCTACATGTAATTAATGCGCATGTTTCGCTAAAAAAAATTAAAATTGGACATTGGTAAAATTACTTTACCATGATCAAAGGAATAAATAATATATACAAGCATATCTTCATTTGATACACTGTAAAACAGTTTGGTTTTATTATACCTCTACTGATCTTTATTTACAAAAAAGTTCGATTTTTATAAGTGTTTATTATACATACGAGGTGTTATCAAAAAGTCCGTGGACTGGCGCAATAAAATTTAAACCGCTTTAGGTATAGTAATGAATTTTTAAATATTTAATAATCATCATCTTTTCTATCTATAGAAAAAACAACAAATCATAGATTTTATTTTTTTCAAAAATTAATAATGTTTTTGTAAGCAATGGTTTGTCTAGGCGGCGCAACATCGAAAATAACGTTTTTTTCGCCTTCGGGTATTACTGAGGAAAACTCCTTTGTTATGAACATCTGACATAAAAAATCCCATTAATTCAGGTTTGTAATGGGACTGTATAAGCCCGTAAAAGAGCTTGAGTCAGAAAGTACACAAATTCGCCTGTTTTCAAAATAGGACAATTTTGCCTCTAGATATATCTACAGACTATATATTTTTTCAAACCAACTTTCTTTTTTCAATATATCTTTCATATTTTCCGTAAGAGGTCTTCAAAATAGCATATGTATATGGCCGAATTTCGTACATTTTACGGAACGTCATAATGAGGTTGTGAATTTTAACACTTCTTGAGTTCTCATAAATAAAGTGGTAAATATTTATTAATTGATGAGAATTTCACAAAAATGTATTTTACAATATATTACAGATAGTACTTTGATATTTTGTTAATAAAGGATAACTTAATTTGAAATTATAACGTCAGGTGTAAACAAGCATAGGTACATGTACAAGTGAAAATGACAGCGTTTCCGTTCAGCACCCGTGTGTTTATCGCAGTACACGTAAATGATTCTAGATACATTGTAACGTTTCATTATTGACATTGATAATGTTTTAAAATAATAAATTCATGAATAAATTACATAAACTTTATGCATATGATATTTTAATCAACCTGTATATATAAAGCCAAGTCCAAGAACGTAGCAACCCGGGGGATGTTAAATGTTAAAATAAAAATGGTACTGGTCACACAATTGATTGCGCCCATGGGAAAAGGGCCCTTTTTAGCAATTTTTATGCATTTTGAGTTTTTCACGGATTTTGATAGAGTAAGGTTAAAAGTTGTCAAATATGATTTTTTTTTTGGTCCTACATCTACTCTAAGTAGGTTTTTTCTTCATTTTAATCAAAGATACTTTAACAAGTTCATAATGACGTCATGTTTTTCAACAACGTCAAACGTTTTCAGAGTAAACGTAAAATGATTTTCTTTTCTAATTTTAATACGGTAATTAATAGTTACATAATATTTAATATTTGCCCATGCGCATTATTATTTTTTATCTCATTGTCTCTTTTAATTATCAATAATTATTTAATAGTTACATGTATATATATATTATGGATTCAGAGCGAGTGTTTGCTTAACATTTCACTTTTTTATGACACCAGGGGGAAACCTGAACAGCTAGCAGGCGACATCCATTCAGTCTTTTTGGAAAAAAATATTTTCTCAAACAAAATACGGTATTTACTAGTAATCCATACAAGAGTCATTTGATAAGACTGTAGAATTCATTAGAAAATTATTATAATTTAAACATTGCTCTCAATAGGTCAAGATGTATTTTTTTTTTTTGCTTGAATTCAGCATAAAACGATATATCTTTGGTTACCATATATGTGAAAATTAATTTAAAAAACTATATCTGGAACAATAATACGCTATCTCAATGCTACTGCGAAGTGAAAATTTAATTGATCGTTCTTTTTCTTCTAAATTTCAAATAAAGAATTTTAACATGTTATTACGCTATACAAAAGACCGTGACTAAAAAGGAAATTCCATTGAATCATTGCATCTATAAGATTGTCAGTCTGCATGGGTAAAATAATGACACTGCTTTTTGGAAAATATAAAGGATACACGAAATATTTTTCAGTCTAGCAGTTAAATTTTCTTAATATTGACAAATCAAAAAGGTGGAAATTTCATAAACAAATAAATGAGTTATAATCCGCACACAATTAAATAATAGATCTATAGACCAAGACTTAATGTGTGCGTTGGTGAGGAAAGGGGGGATGGTAAAAATCTAAATGACAGAAACTTACAATTCCTCTGAACACGACTTAAAATAAATAAATACATATTTTTTACCTCCCAAGTTTTAGGTGCACAGGCGTAGAGAACACTGCGTATACTTTTTATTCCTCATATGTAAGACAGTACATTCTCCAACAAAGGACACCTCTAGAGAGGGTGCCACGTGATATTTTACTTGTGAAGATATTCTTTTTCTCAAAATAATCATCCTCATGTTTTAGCAAAATGTTATCACGATCATCGGCGGCTTTGCAAAGTTTTTAGAAGAAATAATAAATGGATTTATTTTCAATAATCTATACAGCGTGTTTATTGACAATCTCTAGACATGGTTGAAGTTTCATTTTTCCCTGTCATCTTTCTGCTTTTCAACATTTTCAACTATTTTCGACGCTTGTGTATTTTTGAACAATACCTATACTTCGTTGAACGAATACTTCCGAGAGCAGCATATTAGCAAACTTCTAATGCAAGAACGCCGCTAAATAAGAGGCAGATCCAGTGCAGGTGCCTCTGGTGTGCGCACAACCCCACCCTTTCGATTTTTTAAAATAATATTTACTAAACTATATAAAAACATATTATTAAAATCAGGTTTCCTTATTTTGTGTATGTGAGAGCGTGTGTGTTTGTGATTTAAACCTAGGGCAGGGTGCCCCTAATTTTTTTTTATCTTGAATTATTCCTTACATCCAATCTATCGAAATATCAAAATCTTATTTAGGGACGGCCTGCCCTAAAAGACTTCTAGGACAAATTTATTTTCTAAATGTCACTTTTTCGGTCTTTTTTTTTGTGAAAACATCCTATGGTGAGCGATGTCGGAAACTACTTTTTTACCACTCTTTTTATAACACATCATAATTGTTGATACATCAAACACAGAACAGAGACATTTCATCCTTTTTGAGATTATTCTGATAATAAATTGATAAATTTATTATTTATATATAAAGGCCGGCTAAATATTACAGTATTCCTATATTACATATGTTGCCTTTTTAACAGGATGCTTATAGACATCCCCAACCCTAAAAAATACACATGGAAAACGAGGCAACATGCAGACTTGGGCTGACATATTTGAAAATCACGATTTTATGAATGGATCTATAATGGGTCATTTACTAAGAATAATTTTCAAAAAGCATAATCTACATATTATTGAAATATTGGACCTCTCTCTCACTCTCGCGCGCGCTCTCTGGAACATGCTGACTACCTTTTAATATTTAGACTAAATGAAAAATATCAATGTCTGAGCAAAATATAACCATAAAAAGATTGAGTAAACATTTAAGAAATAAACAACGTTATTCAGTGAACATGGCGTTATGAATAGCAATTGCTCTGCTGGCATATTCCATGATGCGCGCTAGCGCATCATGGAAAATATGCCAGCAGAGCAGTTGCTATTCATAATGCCATGTTCACTGAATAATCGTTGTTTATTACTTATATTTGCATTCTTTGATTTTTTTTAAAGAATATCAGAGGAAATCCTGACTTACATGAGGACGCGGTCTCTTTTCTTCAGTAATGAAAAAGATACAGCTTTAAAATCATTACACCTGATCAATTGTCCTTTTTTCTAATGAATGACAAACAATTTATAAAGTTTTCCCCTCTCAAACAGTAATCTGGATACAAGCAGGGCCGTCATCACATTCTCTTAATTTTTGTTTTGATGCAGTTGTGACGTCATCGATCAACGTTATTGAAACCCTCCGACAAAAATCAATAATTTAACATTATGATGAAAAATGAAGACGCTTTTATAATGATTATTATTCCAGAATGCTTTTCCATGATTTTTTTTAAGCTTTTCATATTTATTTTTAATAGCTGAAATCATTCTTGATATACTAGTTAAAGAAATTTCCTCTTTCTGAGTGTTATTACCCAAATGTGAAGAGTTATCTTTCTTTGTTCAAATATATATGATGTGAAAAAATAAAAATATGGCAGTTATCTACAATTTTTAAAAAGTTTTATTTTACCATTAAATACACTGACCAAAATTGAATTTTTAAAGATATAAATCAGCAATTTTAAATAGGCTGAATTTCTTTTTTTTTAAAGAATATTATTAAAAAATTATTTTTATTCCTTTTATGAAACATTTCATATATATACTTCTCAGCACGTTATTTAAGTGTAGTAGAATTTGTTCTACACTAATGTGATGGAGCAATTGCACTCATAGCAGAAGCAGTTGCGTCTATCGTCCTATGAACGCAATTGATGACTGCATGTTCATAGTGGAGAGAGCAATGGATATGCAAATATATAGATCTACATCTGACCTGTAGACATTTACAAGTTAACCGCTCGCGATCTACCCGATGCGCGATAATGTTTATGTAACACACAGAATATATTGAAGCCTATGTACGAACTTTAAATAGTAATAATGTTATTTATTTAAATTTTTTCAAAAATTGATATTCTTTGAACATCTAGAGTTATTGATCTGACAATCACCACGAGTACGAAAAATATTGAAGTTCCCGCAAAACTTTGACGTCATTTTCTGTACATTGTGACGTCACGAGAAAATATTGACGACTTGTCAAATCAAAGCAAATAGACCTTATGGTTATAACCTGGCCACTTTGGAGGACTTCTGTTACATGTAAACAGTGCTCCACAATAGACATGCAGATGTGGAAAGCATAGACTAACGCAATTAAAACATTTCTTCATTTTTTTTTTTGTTTTTAATTGAACTAAGAAATAGGCTATATTAGAATCTGTTTAGCCTACCATTTACCACGCATAAATAATGCATTTATGCTAAAAAAGGATTTATGGTTGTGTTTACATAATTTACAGTAACCTTTCTTATGAAAGATTTAATCCTTGCCGTGCAAGGTTTTATAAAAATGGAATTATATAAAGGAAAATTTGCTTTCTGCATGCGCAGCTGAGCAAACGACATTCATAAATATTAAATTTACACATGGGGCGCATTCCTCTCGGAGAAAAAAACTTGTTGAAAAATACGCGTAAGATACCAAAGTTTGATTTTATTCTTGAATTTTTTTTCCGAGAGGAATGCGCCCACTTGAAATTTTAAAGTGAATCTGTAAAATCGGTGAAAAATTCCGGAAAAGTCAAAACCCTTATAGGTTTTAGCCGTTACGATGAAGAAGCCAACATCCGGTTTGACTAAAACTACCCACCCCTGCATTGACGAAGTCGAGTAGATACGGAAACCACAAATAGTTTTCAAGAAAATGATGATTTATTTTTCAAGAAATTCACAGGCCGTATATTGTACTTTCTGACTTTTGTTCTTTGCAAGTTTTACATTATTTAGTAAATTCTATAAAATGTTATCGTAGATTTTGTATAGAGTGTCCAAACAATTGAGGGCTTTCAAATGACGTCAAAAGGGGAGAGGGGGGTCTTTTTCCACAATTTCATAAAGTTTGGCGCCTGAAAAAACTGTTTTACACCTAGAAAATGTTAAATCTGGCTACAGTAAAATAAAATGCATCCAGAGGACTTGTTTTTAGTGCCAAAATAGATTCCGAGAGGAAAGGAATGAACAGTTTATGTCGATTTGTACTCAAGATGTGAAAAGTCAATCACGTCAAAAAATGGCGTTGGTTATTTGTGGTTGATATAGAACTCAAAAGCAAACTGTGCTGGCACAATCAAGCAAGGATCTCTCCCAATGTATAAATCCACGTGCAATATCATATGCATTGAAAGCAGTCTTTCGTGACATTGTATATTCATACAAACAAGAGGTTTAAGTCCTTATTCAACTCCAGGAAACTTCATCAAGATAAGTGTATGAGGTATAAGAATCGGACTTCGAAAATTATGACGTTTTGTTAAGTCATAAAATTAAGCGCCGGGTGATCATATAATGTCGTTTTAATTTTATCATAATTTGGCAAGTAATGAATGTATGAAGTAAAAAATTTCAACATTTCTTTATTTTTTGTTGCTTTATGTTCCTTGTAATTTTTGAAAGCACAGTCTACGTAGTATTAATTTTATCGCCTCAGTCCACGAACTTTTTGATAACCCCTCGTATATTGGTTTTTTCAAATATAAAAGTCAGATTGTAGAATATGATGTTTTGTTTCTAGGAATCGCAATAAATGGACTAATCCCTGTTAGTCAAATGAACTCATTCCTGCTTCGGAAGCTAATAATCTGTTATCCGTGGTCCGCTAAATTTTAAGTTAATTACCAGTACTACATGTATTTTGATGTATTTATCCCCGTATATAAAAAATGAGCTAAATCCGGATTCGAAAGCTGATTTCCGCAATTACCCAAGTTCCATCATTTTTTGTATTGATATTAAAATCAATTAAAAGTAAATCATTGAGAGAGTTATCAAGAATTCAGTTCCCTTCGATCATGACTATTTCTTTCAGCTGCGCCTCGTGAAATAATCTTGTCCTTTTGCACTGGGAGCATGCTAACCCCCAGTGATATACTATAATGATATATTAATTCCATAGAAAAAGCTACAGGTGGATAAATCTCCATCCATTAACCAGAAACGCAAATTTCTGCTTTGAAAGCTAATTGCAAGCTACCCGTAATATTTAAGATTTTTTGTGTCAATATTCGCTGGGGGATAAGGAAGCATACAAAATAATATACCTTGACTAAATCAGTGCTTCATTATGACGTCAAAGTAGGCGAGGTGACGTGAATTTAAGAACAAATGTTTTCATAATATTGGTATTTAGAGATGTAATTTAAGGGGGCTGACTATAGTTTTTTTGTGTGAAAACTACAATAGCGAAACTCTTCATTTTTGTACCATATATAACGTACATTATCTTCAGTGTACATGCAAAGTTTGGGGGAAATCTACCACCAGGTATTTTGTGGGACCATCTCAAAATACAGGTACTGTACATTTACTATAGGATAATATAGGAAAATGCAAATCTTTAGCCCTTTAAAGCAAATTATACAAATACTACAATAGGCATTTTGTTCAAACTATAATATTTGATGAGTAATACTATATTATACACTATATGTAAGAAACACAAAATTCTACCGTCTTGTTACCAGAGGGGGCATCCCAAAATGCAAAAAATTAACAAATTTTACTTATTTTATAGAGTACTACAAAAAATGACGTACAGAATGGATTCACGTGAAAGCATAATAAAAATATTGGAGATATTCTCAATTTTTTATTTTTCAAATTTAAAGAGCGTATATTTATTACTCTTTCTTTAATGATGTTTTTATTACCCCATTCTTTAAGAGCTTAAGATTATCGCAACGTCAAAAACACTCTGCAACGACGTAAACCTACCTATCAATTGCAAAATCGGCTAAAAAATCAGTTATATCAAATTTTGTCACATTTTATACGTATAATTTTTTTAATTTTGTTAGATTTTAATAATTGAGCGAAAAAAAATACATTAAAACAGTAACTACACTTCATTTTACTATGATGCGCGCGCAAAATATTGCACAATGAACACTATAGTCGACCTCCTTAACTCTATAAAATGAATAGAAACGTGTAAACATTAACAAAAATGAAATGTTCTTATATTGTTATGCTGTTTTCTGTCATTTTTATTAAAATCTACCACGGATGACGAAAAATTTCGGTTCATATGTAAGAAAAAAAAAATCAAACCATCGGGTAAGGTTTAGGGCAAATTGTGTTGAATTAGTATTTTACTGAAGGGATAGTGTAATTTTAGCAGCCCTTTTTGGCAAAACCGATGCTTTTCAAATTCATTATTTTCTTAAAGAAATTTTTAAAATCTGGGGTATTGTTGTTCTGTTTGCTTTTTAGCTCATCTGAGCCGAAGGCTCAAGTTAGCTTTTCTCATCAAAATTTGTCCGTTGTCTGTCGTCGTTGTCGTTGTCGTTGTTGTCGTCGTAAACTTTTCACATTTTCATCTTCTTCTCAAGAACCACTGGGCCAATTTCAACCAAACTTGGCACAAAGTATCCTTGGGTGCAGGGAATTCAAGTTTGTTCAAATGAAGGGCCATGCCCTTTTCCAAGGGGAGATAATCATGAATTTGTTAAAAATTAATTGCATTTTTAAAAAATCTTCTACTCCAGAACCGCTGGGCCAGGAAAGATGAAACTCATGTGGAAGCAACCTCAGGTAGTGTAGATTCAAGTTTGTTCAAATCATGACCCCCCGGGGCTAGGGTGGGGCCAAAATGGCCGACCCAAGTTTTACATAGGAATATATAGGAAAAATCGTTAAAAATCTTCTCCAAAACCACTGGGCCAGGAAAGATGAAACTCATGTGGAATCATCCTCAGGTAGAGCAAATTCAAGTTTGTTCAAATCATGACCCCCAAAGCAAGGGTGGGGCCAAAATGGCCGACCCAAGTTTTACATAGGAATATATAGGAAAAATCTTTAAAAACCTTCTTCTCCATAACCACTGAGCCAGGAAAGATGAAACTCATGTGGAATCATCCTCAGGTAGAGCAGATTAAGTTTGTTCAAATCATGACCCCCGGGGCAAGGGTGGGGCCAAAATGGTCGACCCTAGTTTTACATAGGAATATATAAGAAAAATCTTCTTCTCAAGAACCACTAGGACAGGAAAGATGAAACTCATATGGAATCTTCCTCAGGAAGTATAGATTCTAGTTTATTCAAATCATGACCCCTGGGGCAAGGATGGGGCCAAAATGGCCGACCCAAGTTTTACATAGGAATATATAGGAATCGTTAAAAATCTTCTTCTCCAGAACCACTGGGCCAGGAAAAATGAAACTCATGTGGAATTATCCCCAGGTAGTGTAGATTCAAGTTTGCTCAAATCATGACCCCCGGGGCTAGGGTGGGGCCAAAATGGCCGACCCAAGTTTTACATAGGAACATACAGAAAAAAAAATCTTTAAAAATCTTCTTCTCCAGAACCACTATGCCAGGAAAGATGAAACTCATGTGGAATCATCCTCACGTAGTGTCGATTCAAGTTTGTTAAAATCATATCCCCCGGGGCTTGGATGGGGCCAAAATGGCCGACCAAATTTTTACATAGGGATATATAGGGAAACTTTTTTTTAATCTTCTTTACAAGTACTTCAAAGCTATGATTAGTGATATTTATATGGAATCATCCTCAGGTCCTCAGTTAGTGTAGATTCTAGTTTGTTCCAATGATGAACACCTGGAGGTGGGGGGGGGGGGGTAGTAAATTCAAGCCTGATGTGCTCGGGTGAGCGCTGTGGCCCCTGCGCCTCTTGTTTATTAAGGAAAATTTCGCTATTAATAGAAGTCACGTGATGCCGTAGCGGTGTTGCACGTCATTGTGTTAGACATTCTTTTACCTTTATGCAATAAACAATAATGGTTTACGTTTATCAACGGTTTTATTAAATTATCAAACTTAATTTTCTTCTCCCGAAAAATGACATGTGCTTCCTTAACGTACCCGCGTTTAGTATCTGAATAATTAAATCCCGTGTGATCGTCTAGTAACTTAATCACTGATTCAAAAGCTAATTCCGGATTCTCGTCATCATTTTTTCAGTTTTTCATTGGTATAATAAAACAATTTACAAGTATAGGTTTCCCTCGACCTGACCTGGGAACACTAAACGTACGAAAAGCTCACTTTTGATCTTAGTTTCACTTTTCTGCTATAAATATTTAATTAAATGCATGTTTTCCTTTGGAAAAAGAGACTGAGATCTAAAGTATATGTATTTTGATAAAAGAAAAATTGTTTTTAGCAAGATAAAACTTACAATATACTAAGGAAGGTAAAATATTTTATTATTCTTATCTATTCTCACTCATTTATACCTTGTAAATGTTTAAATGTGGCGCACTGTTTTTAAGATATGTTTATCGGTTCAACGTTATGTTGTGAAAGTAAGGGTTGTATATGACGTAACGTCAGGAATTTCTACTTATAGGAAATAACACGCTTAATCCGTTTTCAGCTTACATTTGCAGTATAGTCTTGATAATAAACATGTAGCGTTTTATTTGAAAATAAAGGATTCTTTTCTCACCAATAATGTTGTAACAAAAATAAGTATTATTTCAAGTTATGTACACATTGTCAGACTACTGTATTCCGGAATAACGTCAAGTTTCGTCCTGTCCCGTTGTAACAGAAAAATACATTCAATAGATTTTATTTTAGTTTGATATTTTACAGGATCGTTCACTGACATCATATTTAGACATAAAATGTTTGTTGACAACCTCTGTTAAGGGAGTAGATACCCACATCCTTTGAAATAAAAGTCGTTTAAGATGTCCCATGCAATGAAAATTTGATGTAACGCATTTTCCAAGGTGAAAAAGGAAAATTTTACCGGTATAATTTAAAAATTTGAATTGACATATAATGAGTACTTTTAAACAACAACTTGTTCCCAAAAGATAATGAAAATTTTCCAGGCGCTAAGTTATCAAATCAAACATAATTCATGTCTTGCGTAAATGACGCCATGTCAAATATAAAATTGAAAATACAGCGTAATTTGTTTTGATAATCTGCTTTATCTAAAAAAGTATATTTACCCAAGGTTCTGTCAATAAATTACTATTTTAATAACTACTTCAATGGGATTACGTTATTCTTTAAAACATATTTAAACATTGCACGTTAACAATTCATATTGACGTCGTTTTGACGTTACAACGTTGAGTAGCAATTCCTGACGTTGCATCCATGTAAATAACAAGAGGCCCATGGGCCACATCGCTCACCTGAGCACCAAGGGTAGGACTAATATAAAATGGCTTTTTATTGTAAAGTTTAAATCCAAAAGTAGTCCCATGACCAATCATGGATTTGCTATTTTTTAGAAAATGATTGAGAAGAAGATTTTTAAAGAATTTTCCTATATATTTCTAGGTAAAACTTTGGTCGGCCATTTTGGCCCCGCCCTACCCCCGGGGGTCATGATTTGAAAAAAATTGAATCTACAATACCTGAACATGCTTCCATATAAATATGATGAATAATTGCTTTGTCATTCTTGATAAGAAGTTTTTTAAAGAATTTTCCTATATATCTCTATGTAAAATCTTGGTCGGCCATATTGGCCCCGCCCTACCCCCGGGGGTCATGATTTGAACAAACTTGAATCTACACTACCTGAGCATGCTTCCATATAAATATGATGAATTATGGCTTTGTCATTCTTGAGAAGAAGATTTTTAAAGAATTTTCCTATATATTTCTATGTAAAACTTTGGTCGGCCATTTTAGCCCCGCCCTACCCCCGGGGGTCATGATTTGAACAAACTTGAATCTACACTACCTGAGCATGCTTCCATATAAATATGATGAATTATGGCTTTGTCATTCTTGAGAAAAAGATTTTTAAAGAATTTTCCTATATATTTCTATGTAAAACTTTGGTCGGCCATTTTGGCCCCGCCCTACCCCCGGGGGTCATGATTTGAACAAACTTGAATCTACACTACCTGAGCATGCTTCCATATAAATATGATGAATTATGGCTTTGTCATTCTTGAGAAGAAGATTTTTAAAGAATTTTCTTATATATTTCTATGTAAAACTTTGGTCGGCCATTTTGGCCCCGCCCTACCCCCGGGGGTCATGATTTGAACAAACTTGAATCTACACTACCTGAGCATGTTTTCCAATAAGTTTCATCTTTCCTGGCACAGTGGTTCTTGAGAAGAAGATTTTTAAAATATACCACTAAATTTTCATTAATTCCCAATTATCTCCCCTTTAATAAGGGCGTGGCCCTTCATTTGAACAAACTTGAATCCCCTTCAACCAAGGATACTTTTTGGCAAGTTTGGTTGCAATTGGCCCAGCGGTTCTTGAGAAGAAGTCGAAAATGTGAAAAGTTTACAGACAGATGGACAGACAGACGGACAGACGGACAGACAGACGGACGCCGGACAAAATGTGATCAGAAAAGCCCACTTGAGCCTTCGGCTCAGTTGAGCCAGAAAGTATACATGTACGACAAAATTAAATATACCATTGTGTGTAGGATTAAAAGATGGAAAACATTGTTTTTATTCAAACTCACCTTTGTATTTCCAGGAATGGAACAAGGATCCTTCAGGGTTATGGCGATCAGTCTCATAATGTCTAACTTCATCTTCCAGACCCTTGGACATATCAATAACCACGATATAAAACGCTCTCCTTGACAGGTAAACCTGGTGACATGCGTAATAAGCTACTTGTCCGGCGAAGTCTGTCATACTGATCAGTTTTGTACCACGACTGCTGTGATGGAGAATGCCTTTGATAACATTCCCCTCTTTCTCCTTCATGACCCATGCCAATCTTTGAAAAACACTATCTTCAGGTTTTACACTGAAATCTGATTTGAATCAAAACAGATAGGGAACAATTATTTAATATTGTGAATCAGTCATTCCTGAAAACAAACGAGATGGAAGTGACTTCAAGTGCATTTATACAATTCCAGAAGTACAAATGCATGTGTTCTAGTTGAAATCCAATGTTAAACTGTTGATATGTAAAGGAAGATTTACCATATAAAGTCTTATCTTTAATTTCAATCAAGTCTTCATGGACCTCTAGACCGACCGTTGTCTCTGTAGGTTGATTTTGTTTTGTGTGTCTCCTTTGAAGCTTCCTAAGAAGAGTTGTTTTACCTGCGCCTGCGCATCCCACAATCATACCTCGTGCACGGAACATTTCTACTCTTCCATGGCGGAGACTCTCAACAAATCTTTTTCTGGCACTCAAATCCCATTTCAAAATTTCCTCCGGTATGTTTACTATATAAAGATTAAAATTGCATATCTTTATCTTTATTTGTCTTTAGTAGCATTAAGTAATAACAATACCTAATTTTTCTATAAAATTGGATGCCATCAGCGTTGTTCAACATTTCAATAAAAATGAATACGATTGGACTAATAGAACTAATCGGACACATAATGTGCTACTTATGACCTGAGCACCGAAATGAACATTTGTATGTATACTGAAAGGAAAAGGAAACGCATAATAGCATAATAGCGAAATATATTTAACTATATGGCCGAAAATTACGAAAATTGGTCAAATGTGTATTTTGATTACTGTGCACTAAAATTGCTGGTCAAAATTACTCAACCATGAAATGTATTGCGTCACGTAGGGGAAATGATAAAAAGCCAAAAACACGTGCATGTTGATGATGACAATTTTATGATCACATTTTGTAGTGCTAATCGATGCATTGGTGTTATAGACATCGTTTTCCGCATTTGCAATCAGTATAAATTTCGTGCAATCATAGTACGGCTGACGGAACTTACACTGGTTCCAGTAATTGAATTGCGTAAGTGAATAAAAAGGCAACAAGATGTTGCTGTGCAGTTTGTTTTAAACTTTTCAACAAAAAAGAGTTTTTCAGTTGTCAGAGAGTAAATTAAAAGGTTTCCAACCAACCATGGCTGTGACGTTGACGCGTAACAACGTCACACAAAGACAGGGCTTTTCATCATGTCACCTCGATTGTTGTCAAATTATTATCACTGAAACAGACATTTATACAGCAAACTATCATACCAATATTTTCACCCTAAAATTGACAGAAATTTTCTGATTTAATTTGGACCGCAAGCTTGGCAACTTTTACGTCGATTTTACTCTCACGCGCGCACGTACGCGTCGTGTGCGTAATGTTTTTAGCATGTTCACACTGGGATAATGTAGCCAGTGTTTGTCGAGACTTTCTCACAAACATTCATGTGTACCAAACCAGCTGGATTCTGTAAATTCTATCCTAAAATGAAAATTCGTGGCACTCATTTGGCGGGGGGATTTGTTGGCTTTGGAATAGTGCACCTTCTATCAACCATTAAGACTATTGTCGGAAGAGTTGAATAATAATCAAATGAGAAAAATAAATGCTCTGGTGAACTCAATGCACAAGAAAATCAAGGCTGCTACCAATGTGCAAGGGTGACGATGAGAATTTTTATTTTAATTTTGAGGGTATCGACATATCAATTTCAATAACTCAGGAATTATCAGTCAAAGTCACACAAGATTTTGGTATCTTGTAGATTAAAGATGAATTAAAATGTTTGAAAACAATACTGAAAAACATTTTCGAAATATTAGTTTTAATTTAATTTAAAAGTAAAATATGCGTTTCTTTTTCCTTTCAGTATACAAAAAGAACTTTATTCTGTCAAACTTTTTGAATATTTGAGGATGTAAAGTTCCCAAGCATCCGCTGACGTTATCTGATTTTTGATTGGGATCAACTGAGGAGGTTTAATGATTCTACGTCTTTATAAGGTGACATGATAAAGACAAAATAACATTAGAGCTACGAGTGCAAGAAAGCAAACAAAAAAGATAACACAGGAAGAAGAAGAAAAAGAGAAGAGAAACGGTACCTTGCAGGACTCTAATTTGCGACTAATTTAGTCGTTCATGAGCTTCTAAGTTTTGATTCGCACTTAAATTAGTGTATTTTTAAATTGCTTTTATATTACCTCATACTTTGAAATTATGAATATTTTCAACATTTTTTTATTTAAGAGATACAATGAACTTAAAAAGTGCAATTTGAACAGAATGGACAGAATGTGTATCGGCATACAGTTTTTTCTTTATCAATATTGTATGTAAGACATACATGTATCTATGTTGATTATTTTCCAACGGATTTATGAAACATGGTCTTGTTGTTTTCAGTATGATGTCTACTGCCGAAAAATTATTCAGATCTAATCAATTGATTTTATTGGGAAAAATCAGAAGGAGTATAATAAATACATTTAAATATCTTATTTAGTTAATATGATTACACAAAGTAATCAATGAAACACAGAACAGTTAAGAAGTCTATAAATATATAACGATTATAATCCACGATTATTTCCAATGCAGGTATCATATTTGCTTTATGTCTCTACCTTTTTTTAGCAAATAGTTCATAACTATGCTAAATAAATACTTACAACGTTTACTGATCCTGCCATGAATCCCCTCGTCAGACACGGTACAGTGTGTGATGATGTCCCGCTGTAGGTTGTCTATGAAGAGGTCGTACATCTCCTCTGGATAGCGCGGTACATACAGACATCTCTCTCCCTCACTCCTCTTATAATACCAGGACCGGCAGTATTCTGATATCACGTCACGTGACGCCGTGGTCAGGAAAAACTCCAGATCACCGTCCTTCACCAGACACTCCGTAATAAAGGCGTACATGAGGTCATGTCGGATGTCGTCTGATATAAAGGTTATCACACCGTCACATGTTTCTGTGATTTCATCAGGAAGATCTACCGAACTGTCATCATTAATATCAGGGAAATATCTGTCTCTGATTTTGTCTTTTGTACTGTTTTCTGATTGTTCATTGAGTTTCACCTGATATTTCTCAGTTAACAGTAAGCAATACAATAGACTTCGGACTTCTGGTGGGTAGGTATGGTATTTACCTAATACAGAAAGGATTTATTAATGAAAAGACCAAATTATACTCAAGACTAGTCATGATATTTCATCTCATAACATTTTACAATTCTCTCGCTACATTTAAAATTTTGTTTTATCCGTAAAGTAGATTTAAATCTTAAGTGAATATAAAAAGAGATATTGATTGTTTCCTATCCTGCCTTGTATGCAATTTTAAAATCATTTTACTAGGGGTTTTGTTTTCTTTTCAACTTGTGATGATCGTGTTCGGTGTTAATTTGATACATTTGGAGTTTGATGGAAGCTGAGGTTAATCCAGATGTCTTAAGCACTTGTGTTTTTTCCGCCATATTATATCATAAATGGATAGAAACTTTTACTCGATATTCGGTAGTTTCAATTAACAAGAGGCCCATGGGCCACATTGCTCACCTTAGCACTGTTGCTAGGAAAAAGTCGAATTTAGTTTATTATTGAAAAGTTTAAATCCAAAAGTATAGTCCCATGACCAATCGTGGCTTTGCTATTCTTGAAAAGAAGATTTTTAAAGAATTTTCCTTTATATTTCCATGTAAAACTTTGGTTGGCCATTTTGGCCCCGCCCTGCCCCCGGGGAGTCATGATTTGAACAAACTTGAATCTACATTACCTGAGGATGCCTCCATATAAATATGATGAATTATGGCTTTGTCATTCTTGAGAAGAAGATTTTAAAGAATTTTCCTATATATTTATATGTAAAACTTTGGTCAGCTATTTTTGCTTCGCCCTACCCCCGGTGGTCATGATTTGAACAAACCTGAATCTACATTACCTGAGGATATTTCCCTATAAAATTCATTTTTCCTGGCACAGTGGTTCTTGACGACAATATTTTTAAAACATCCCACCAAATTTTCCTAATTCCTAATTATATCCCTTGAATGAAAGCGTGACCCTTCATTTGAACAAACTTGAATCCCCTTCACCCAAGGATGCTTTGTCACAGTGGCAAGTTTGGTTGAAATTGGCCCAGAGGTTCTGGAGAAAAAGTCGAAAAAATTTTACAGACAGACAGACGGACAGCTAGACAGACAGACGGACGGACAGACGGACGCCGAACAAAATGTGATCAGAAAAGCTCACTGTTCAATGAAAATTATATGCAAACATGAAGTCACATGCATGTATATATTTACGTTCGTTATTGTCAAAATTCTACAGTATGCATGGTGTCTAATTTAGTCTTTATTAAACAGTTTTAATAGTTGTAATAAGAATGTTAAGTCCACCAAGAACCTTTTTATATGTAATAATTCTCCTCAGGCCCCTGTGCTAAAATAGCGACATGTAATACAATAAATATTGATAAAACAAACGGGGCGGGACACTTTGAGAGGGGTGAGAGAAGTCCAAAGGAGTTTTGGTATAAAATTACATTGCAAAAGCTCAAATCTTCTTGAAATATCGTCCGGAAACGATAGTGTTACATGCAAATTTCGTGATTTATTTCTCATAATGAAAGCATCGCGTTCGGCTTATCCCCAGTTTCTTTCATGATACCTATATGTTTAAGCATAAATAATACCTCTACAAGCTGTGTTACAAATCTCGTTATTAAATTAGTTTTATTATTCTACTTCCGTGTGTCCAAACCAAGGTTTGATATCGAATATGGCTTTTGTTCCAGTTATAATTAATCATTTTGCCACTTTCTCGAAGAAAGAGGGCGTATTAGGTGTAGATAATCCCCTGCTTTGATACAGAGTATTTCTCAATTTTCAAAATTCACAGAAGAATCATATTTTTCTAAAATGATTTTCTCAGTAATGCAATCTTCAAAAGATTTTATTTTACTGAGTGACTTATTACAAGTATTTGATAATCTTTATTACCAAGTTGACAGTTTAAACATATTTAGTGCAAAATGGGTTTACTAGAGCTATAAAAATGAATTTTGAACATGAATGGGTGAAGCCTCTATTTTTCGTTAACACTTTAATGAAGAAAACATGAAAGCTATTTCATTCATCCAAAAATTGGAATATGGACCCATTCTATATGAAAATCAAAAATTTCTGAAAAAATTTACGCTTCAATTAACTCGTTCCTTTAAATCACACTAATAGACGTCGATAATGCATGTTGCATTGGTTAAAGAGGTCGGTCTTTGACCAAACCCTGCGCTATGGAGAGCGTTTGAATCAAATGTGAAGCTTTTTTTCACATATCATAAAAAACATGAATAAAAAATAAAAAAAACAATGAAATACAGTAAAAGATGATATAAACAATATACTTTTGAAAAACTTTTAGAATTAAGAAATGTCTTTCCTCAGAACGGGGGATTGTTCGCGCCTTGCACCCTTCTATTCTTTACCCGATACAATTGTTCTTAGAATATTGTCATCCTTATCTTAGTTAAAAGTTTCATTGAAAATAAAATTCTATAAAAACATGATGTTATTCCTCTCAAGACTGCCTTTCAATGATAACATTTTCCATGCCCCCCCCCTATCTGTCTGTCTGTCTGTTTGCCCGCAATAAATACCTTTGACCATAACTTTTTATTGAGTTAGGTTATTACTTCCATATATATTTCACATTTGTATTACCTATGACATGACTTATTTTTTTTTTTATAACAAACATTTAGTATTTTTAACTTTGACCTTTGACTTTGCTGTACGGATACATCAGTGTTTCACAAACGCATCTTTAATGTTGATCTTAGTCGGTAGCTCATTACTTAATAGATAAATTATGATTGAATTAAATTAATCGATTTATTTTGAAATAAAATGTTCGACTAATTTACTATCGTCAGTGTGTTTTAGACTTTAGTCTAAATTTTGGTGGAAAGGAGGGGGGGGGGGGGTTATATACATGTATTGAGCCTGTCAAGTCAAATTCATGCACAGAGACACCAGCGTAAATTGAATTACTGGTAAAGAAATGTAACATCATAAATCAAGATAAAACTTTAAAATATCTATTTTCTTACTTGGTTTTCTGTAAGCTTTGTTGTCGATGATGTAAATATCATTGTGTGGATATAGACCTATACAGGATCTCACGATGTCAGGTCTATTGTATCTCCCGTACCTCCAGAGCCACGTCACGTGATCTACACTGTAATGTGATCTTCCTCTGTAATATACTTTCTCCCCTTCTCTTTTTAGATCCGTTAATACTTTTGCTTTTTTATTTTCACTGTCCTTTAGGATATTTATTGAAACATTCACTGTAATATAAAAAAACATTAATTGTTTGAATTGTATCATTTGTACAAAAAAAAAAACCTAGACTTAGTTAAAAAATGGAAAAACAATTTTAAAGCTACATCTATCTAATCACAAATGAAATAAAATTAAAAAAAAACGTACATCTTCTAAATAGAAAATGATTATATCATGTGTATGTATGCTTTTAAACATCAATGAAAGTTTTACTGGTCAAATATTTTTTTTTTTTATGATCGAGTCATGTTACGAAAATTTAATTAAAAGTAATTCTCATATAAATATACTAACCTCCCGAAATCACCCTCCAGACGATTTTTCAAAATTAGAAAAATTATTAAAATTCTTTACACTGACTTACCTATCTGGTGTATCTCATTATAAATACTCATGTCCTCCATGGTGACGTGATTCAGTATGTTCATCTGTAGACGGCGTATCAATAAAGAATCAAGGATGCTATTAAAACTTCTGACACACTTATCTCCAGGTTTCCTGTTGTATCCTGATGATCTCAGGTACACACTGGCTGTGTTATAACTACTGTAATAGAATGGTATATTACTGTTTATTGATGCTATCCTAAACATTGTCTCATCCCTTGTGTCCTTCTTTATCTTGTCCTGATCTTCCCAGAGGTAATCACGTGACTTCAGTCTGTCCAGAGTCTGCTGTGCTTCCTCACGTGTTACAGGGTCCTCTTTATCGTACACTCTCTGTCGTATCTCATTAAGCAAGTCCAGCCACTCTGTGTCAGTAAAGTCAGGAGGACCGGAGTCAGAACACAGATAACAGAATAACACGAACACCTCGTCATCAGTCAGTGTGGAGAACTGATCTAAAAAAAACATGTAAAGAAATTTTATAAGCATAATCTATTTAAAAGAGCTGTCTAAAAATAAGCTTAAAAGCCCAGAATTACTTTGTTGAAATCACTAGTTTGTGATCATTTTGTTTCTTGTGTTTTCTTTTAATTCACATGGTGTTTGTTATTTTTAGAATATAAAAGTTTTGTTTCTAGTTACTTTTTCAACAGAAAACAAATAGTAGATGTGTTTTTTCCTAGACAATATCAGTATTAATCCTGAAGCCATTTTATCTGTAAGAATTTGTGACCTTAGATTTTTACTATCTAAACTCTAAATCAGTAGAAATATTTGTAAGCCGAATTAGAGTTTATCATTAAAAAAGAACTCTGACGTTCCACATAGCATTCTTGTCGATTTGGTTACTACAAAATATCATTTTTGAAACGCGTAAGTTATATTACATCCTTAAATTAAGAAAAATTGATTTAAAATTGCCTTGGTTAGTTAATTTATAATAGTTCGATAATATCTACTGTCCTTTAGTCCTTAAGTTTTATTTTCATAATCTTTCGTTTTCAAATGCCAAGAAAACCTTGGCATTCTATCCGCAGAGCGAACTCTGTAGTATAAAAGCCGATATAACGTTTATCTGTGAAACTCCTCCGAGAGATGTTGGCGAGGCAATTAATGTAAGTAATTTTGAGGGAGGGATCTTGAGTTTTACTGGGTTTAAAACATATGTACAAAACTTATTATGTAAAAGTCTTTGCAACCACTCTTTTTTTTTTTTTTTTTTTGGGGGGGGGGGTCATATTAAGTAAATATTGTTAAAAAAATAAATAAATAAAAAGAAATGTATAAAAATCATTAATCATAGTAAAATAATTTGAACTAAATTAATTTGACACTAATTTGTCAGTTGAAATAAGATTTCTTTCGATTTTTTTTACGTATTTCCATATGATTTTTTTCCTTAGTATAAATAAACGTCGGGTACGATGCACTTGGTAGTCGTGAAAGTACCGCGTGTCAAATTATGGGGAAAAGGGTACCAGATTCTAGGACGTTGACATCATTTCCTGGTTAAACAAGAAGGAAGAGGAGTACTGAATGGGTAGAGGTATCACGCGGGTACATGTAATTGACCATGCATCAAAATGAAGTTACATTTAATTAAATGTAGGTCCATTCATAAAAAAAATTGAGTTTCCTTTCTTTTGAGACGTTTTTCTATTCTCTTTCAAGCCATTTTTACAACTTTGGTTCCTAAGCCTAGTAAATTTTATGTAATTCTTTTAATAAATGAAGGTTTTTGACATAGGAGGCTACTTCCTGTGATGCACTCGAAATGTTTATAAACTCATTAAAAACCAGTGGATTTGAGGGAAGCCCTCTTTGCAGATGGAAAAAAGTCAGAAAATGCCGTGTAGGTAGCGTTTTGTGTTTGTGAGGGTCAGCTTGTGACAGGTAATGTTTAACATGTACACCTGCTAAATATTTTTGTCAAGTGAACAATTACCTGAATTTTTTGTAATCATTTTTTTTAAATTCTACATGGGCTTTGATTGTGAAAACAATTACAGGCGTGATACCTAGACGCAAACTGATTGGCTATGTTTATATTTTCATTTTATTGGAAAAAATATCACTGATAAAAATAAATGGTGGAATGTATCAAGTTTATTTTTCTTTAACTCAAAAAGCTGAAAACCTAGGATCCACCCTCTTGAAATCGAAATCTGCTGCCGTAAATTAATTGTCTTGCCAGCGTTTGAGGAATATGGGTGATTTGCAGCATCAATTACACTTTTATTGACTTCATCTGTGCGCGTTAATCGGACGAGATTTCTTTGCATGTTAACTTTCATTTTCATAATCTTGACATCATGTTTAAAATGAGTAAAGATTTTAATTTCTTCTCTACATATTAGGCATTGAAACATTCTATTCGGCAGTGTTGATTTCTTTAAACGACTCCGTTCCCTCTTCAATTTTGTTAGCCTCCTTTTAACGACCCCTCTTAAATGTTTTTATTCTTCTTTCAATTTGAACTTTGCTTCTCCGTCTTTTACTCATTATTCTTTTTTTCCGTGATGACAATTTAATATTTTTCTTTAACACTGCAATAATCAGCCAGTGCTAGAAATTTTACATTATTAAAAGGGGGTCGAAAAAGTTAAGTAAAAATTGGCGGAAAAATCCATGCATACTAAACAAACAAATCTTTTGTGTGTAAACCTTTCGCAATTAAAAATCCAATATGAAATTTAAGAGATTTTTTTTTACTACATACGTATGAATTTGTAACATCTTTGATTTCAAAATCAATCGAAATTTCTCTTAAATTATCAAAAATTCTCGCTTTAAGTTTTATTAAAACCTAAATGTGAACTAGAGTCATTATACAGAAATTATTTTATGAATATATTGATATATTAAACATTTACCTGTTCCTTTGAATATAGATTTTTGAGAAAATGTTATGAAATAAAATTTCATTCAAATAGTGGAAGAATTTAAAAATACATGTACACCATGTAAATATCAGCCAGTTACAGATGGGCAAACAAAATTACTGATGAATAGTCGGGTCCAAAATCACATCCACCTTTTTTATTAAGAAGGGAGAGGACATATTGTTTTGTTTTTTTTTTTTTTTTTTTTTAGTTTTATTATAAAACAAATAAACAGATCACGATTACATAAAGTATGCGTGTGGTGTAATATGTAGTAAAAGATGATATCTGTTTTGATATTCTTACTCAAATTCTTAGAATTGCAGAGAGGCACAATAGCTATACATATGCTATTTAACCTACTCAAAGAAGATTATTTCTGTTTCAGAATTTGCTAAAGTGAAAAGTGTTTGAAATTATATGACAAATAATCTGAACTAATAGATATTTCTTTTCTTTCATTCTTTTCATTTTTTTTTTTACATATAATTATCTAAACTTTGGTGTTATGTGTTTGTAGATATAAATTAATTACCCAACAATTAAATTACGGAATTAAATTGAAATTAAAAAAAAGTAATCAAAATAAGAATAACAAAATTATGCTGAAAAGTCTTGAATATACTGATGTAATGTAAATACAAAATTTACAGAAAAAAAATTTCTCAGCATTAATCAGTTACCATTCCTGGATTTAAAAGGGAAACAGGGGGATCTCCTGGTGTTTTGTTTTTTGGGATAAAAGAAAATGCTGCGTATTAATTTCTATCCAAATAAACAAATAAAAAAGGCTCTCCATTAGGTAATACTATCAATTACAATACAGTCTCTGAATAATTATAACGCCATGCTAAAGCAGTTAAAATTATTTAAATGAGAACGCCCTATCAATATCATATTATGTCCTTCAGAAGTTCTAAAAGGTTATTTTTTTAACTAAGTCAATCGTGATCAAAATCAAGGGATCAGAAAATTTTTAGGAAACATCTTTTTAAGTAGGTCATAATTTAAGGTTAAGAACACAGGGTCACAATTGTTTAATTTAATGTACATGTATTTAGGAAGGTCTTGCCAAGGACAATACACATGTGAATAATACATATATAAAGGACCTTTCTCTTCTCATTCAAAAGTCATGACCACGGTGAAAGTTTTCGTGTCATACAAACAGGAAAACACAGACGAATGAGATTTAATCTCCCCTCGCTTTTGCAAAAATAGGGGATAATATTGATTTATTGTACTAAAGAACAAAAAGTCTTTGTTCCTTTAATGATATTAAGGTGGAATATCCCTCTGATAAGAGTGATAAATCTTCTGATAAGAGAGATAACTTTCTTCAGACATTTTGTCATGAAATTCAGGAAATTGTCATGTCAGAGTTCACAAGTTTTATTCATGAGAACCATCATATTGTCAACTCAATCAAGCTTATGATAAGATACAAATGTTAATTTATAGTTTCTATTACTAGTATGTACATTAATTGTCATCTCTCACGAGAGATGACACATTAAGTTTGATTTCCGGATGTGAGGTCCCAGTGTAAGCAGCCATTAAAAATCGGTAAGCCTCGGATGATTACGCTCGTGCGGGACAAGAACTATCCAGGGAGCACCGAGTGGTCACTTTGATGATGATGCGATTTTCTAAATATAGAGCGGTAAACAATGAGCGATCCTAACATTAAAAAAGAAAAAGGGCTGCACAGGAATCACAGAGAGCCAGACACACAATATCGCCTGCTGGTTGTTTGCATGGTGTTCAAAATATATGTACTTATTCAATCATCTACATGTTTACATGTAGGCTACTGCGTAAATGATCTATGGTCTGCATGGGATGGAATATTCTAACTAGGTCAGCGTGTTGAATCAGAAATGATCTGCTGGGGCTTGGATCCATGAATTAACAGAAAAACAACTTCAAAATTAATACATTTACATTTAGAAGTATAAACTGCTATGACTTGATGTCGAAAACTTTTTTATGGTTGTCATTCTATAATATTTATTGCCATTTTTCCACAAAAAATTTACATGTATGGGGATAAGGAGAGACAAGAATATATTTGAAAAACTACGAGCATTGGAAGAAAACTCACAAAGATTATTATCGAGTATTTTCTGGAATGTTTACAGTTTTCTTTTTAATCGTATACCCCGGTATAATAAAAGAACTTGCAATTATTTTTTTTAAACAATTTTCAATGGTATTTATAGCAAAAAAGTAATCAAATCACCTTTTTTCTATTTTATTGAAATGAAGCCAAAATTAAAATATATTCCTAGAACAGTCGTAAATTCAGGGTTGGCAAATTGGGATTTTTTTCCAGATAATTCGTGAATGCTTAATTTTAGCTGATGCCTTTTAATTTTACTATCGCATTGCACTAAGTGTAACTTGGTCAGCTGTTGTTACTATCTTGAGTGTGTTTTTAAATAAATTAACAAATACGAGGGCTGTTCTATAAATAATGTCCTTGGTGCTCAGAAAGAAGCAAAAGACACTTTTCAATGATTTATTCTTCATGATTTTACTAATTAATCTCTTTTAAGTAAAATACATGTCCGTTACATTTTTTATCCAATTTCTGATCGTTTATAGAACTCATTTTTGGGTATGACCCTCAGTTTACTGGAAAATGGCAGATCCAATAATTTCCAGAACTTGTTTCTTCCTTCTGAAAGGGTTTTTTCCAAGTTTGTAAATGGAAACAAGTCAAAGGGTCAATGTTCTTGCAAATATTGTTAATGTGAAAAAACTTTAACTTTCTGTTTATCCCGAAAACTGTTTTACTCTTCAGGACATGCGGGTTTGGACGCTGTCTTTAAGAAATTCAATGTAGTGGATTCCTGATTCTAGGTCCTACATCTAATAAACCTTTTGATTTTTTGGCCAAAAAAGTGCTTTCTAGACTCCTTCAGAAATTAAACTGTCTCTCCGAATACGATTTTGAACAACATTGCCACTAATTGTTAAGAAAATTATATAAAAATCTGACTTTGTGCTCTTGCATACCTGTGCATTTTTCAGACATTCGCCGTTTTTATCAAGTACATTTTATGGTAAGTTTTGTTTTTAGGGTTTAAATCAATAGATTTATGTTCCAATATCTGTTTGAAAATAAAACAAACGTGGATTACTACAATTACTGATATTTTAAAATAATTGTTAAGAATTCCGTACACATTGTCATTTTTATTCATTTTTCAAAATATATGGTGACCTTTGAGTATCAAGCTTTCTTACCGCCAAATGTTTCTTAAAAACAGTGTAAATTACCCTCGATGTGATGTCTATCAAATTTGTGTCTTAAAGTCAATCATACATCATCAAATATTATTTGTTGAAATTTGGCGAACAGTACAAAAGTTGTTATAATTTTTGCTGGCAAGGAGGGTACCCATTTTTGATAACCATTATGTCATTTTTTTTATCATTGAAATTCACCTGCTCTTTTGCCAATAAAACAGGCATTGGATGCTGTAAATGTCACATATTTCAGTTAATATGTCTTTGGGATATTTAACAAGTTTTACGGCAGCTTTGATGAAGCTTTTATTTTCACTCTAGTTTACTGATTCTTTAGCATTCATTTATAATACAGTGTCTCAGAAAGCCTTTATTTCCCAGCTTCTCATGTTGAAACTATGTGATGAAAAGTGGTCACATAAACTGTTATAAATTCACAAAAGATTCAATAATGAGAGAAAGTCAAGTTAAATGTCATATGATATCTGTATTGTATGTCATATAGTTCAGGACATTATTTATTGAACAGCCCTCGTACAAGTGCATCTTTGCTAGCCAAGGGTTTCTGATACGCAACTCTCCTCATAAACCCATGGCATACGGTGTTTATAGAAAATGGGGTTTTTTCCAGAGTTTTGATTGGATTCCAGTAAACCCAGGTCGACCAATCAGCAATTGTTTTTGTAATTGACGATATTTGCGTTCGGGATACATCTTCATTCTTTAATATCAGAATGAAAAACGCAAGTAAACAACGATCCGTAAGATAACATTCAATTCTATGAATAGCCATGGTGTCATCCAAAATCTTCTAAATATGTGATTAAGACTATATTGAAACTTCAGATTTGTTCCATAAATAATGAATAAACATACCTTAATAACTGCTACTTAATTATTGTTGAAATATCTTTGATTTTATTTTTTTAACACGTGTCTTTATTTCTTGCAATGACGCAATCTGTGCGTACCTGAGAGATTCTTGATCACGTGACGGAAAACAATCCCGTCTTTTGACTTCACCATAGCCCAAGGGTTTATGAGGAGAGTAGCGTATCAGAAACCCTTGGCTAGCGAAGATGTTACAAGTACATCTAAAATTCTTTTAGTTATAATAATATTATGTGATTTTAAAAAAAAATCTCAGAAAATATGAATTGCTTATTGATTCTATTTGAATAGTACGAAGGTATGAATGAATGGCCAATTCATTCTTTCTTTTATGTTTAACGTATTTTAAATTGACATCCAAATTTTCTTTTACAAATGTAATTATTCCAAAGTTAGATACATGCTTATATGAAGATTATAATCCTTTCACATACTAAAGTATGAGAATACGTTTCAATCAAACGTGTCCCAAAATTAGTAGTTTTAGGATTTTCCATATAAAAGAGTTTTCTAAACACGATTTATATATAGTTCAGTGTGAAATGCTTAAGCATGAATCGTGATATTATTTAGAAAATTTCAGAAAAATATATTTTCATCAAATCTGAGTCCCAGCCCGGCCCTTTAATCTTTCACTGTTGTAAATGCATGTTCACTGCAAGTCATCTTCCTTATCCATACTTTTTCTTTTAGTATAGTTATGTCTTCTCCAAATAAATGGTATTTCAGAAAAAATAAAAAACTTTAAACCTTTCCTTCCCATCTACAACATACGATTTTGGAGTTTGAAAGCTACCACTTTTCCTGTTCAATATCTAATTATCATTCCCATAAAAATAATAATAAAACTATTCTGTCTTTAAAAGAAAAATGTTACATTCCACTGTTTATTCTTTGACACAGATGGAGCCAAAGAGATGACATTTAAGGCTTTCTGGAAAGCCAAACATGTTATTTATTATAATTTGATTAAAACATTATACTCAGTTCCTTTAAACAGTGTAAATTGAGAAATCTCTATCTCTTAAAGTATAATTCTTTTAATTGTACAGAATTTTCAGATGCAGTATTGTTTAAAAAACATTAAATTAATACTTTGTTTCATAATAAAATATTTTCAAGGGCGATAATGGAACGATGACTCTTGTTGATGGATGCGTGTTATTTTACATGCACAGAAAACAATTTGTAATTGTGATTTAAAAAGCAGCATTTCAGTATGTTTTCTAATGGGAATTAGATAGGTATGAGAGTCAATATTTTTTTATATATACCTCATATTTCTAATTTAATTGTGAGATAAAAAATTAAATTTAAATTAATATGCTTCATAGAATCGTTAATATATTTACCGAATCTGAAAACAGCTTTTTTACACATCTTTAAACAGATTTCAAAGAAAGAATAGAAAGCAAGTGCCTTTTTCCTCAAAAAAAATTTTTTATGGTATGTGACGGGGTCCTCCCTGTCACTGGCACTGGTAATTGATGACAATTGATTTTATTTACATAGTTTATTTACATAATTACAACACAAGAGAATACACAAAGTTCACAATGAGAAATCCACGTCCACACTCATAGACTTTCAGACTTGTTCTCCCCTCGCTCTCACTCATGTTCCCAGGGCCCCACTTTCTCACACAAATCAATCTAGTGCTCACTTTCATCTCTCAGAACTCCATCATGCACAATAAACAACGATAAAAGATAGACAAATAAACAAATTATAAATCCATGCTTGCTCGCTCGCTTTCTCTTTAACTAGCTAAAATTACACTCTTGGGATACAGGGCTACAACGCCTGCGCCGCGCACCTGCAACCTATCAGTTACTCTCTCATTCACAATTAATTAACTAAAATCGGGTGATTGCTCCGTGACAGGTAAATATTATTTTGAAGTAGGATGAAAAATTTGGAAAATTAGAAAAATCTCTACATAATTAACGTGAAGCAACCTTTACATTTTAATCCCATTAAAGATTAAAAAAGAGCATAATACGCCTGTGACGGGGGTCCTCACCGTCATTGGCACTGGTTAATAATGACGAATGTTTTTATTTACATAGTTTATTTACATAATTACAATACAATAAAATACACAAAGTTCACAATGAGAAATCCACGTCCACACTCATAGACTTTCAGACTTGTTCTCCTCTCGCTCTCACTCATGTTCCCAGGGCCCCATTTTCTCACACAAATCAATCTAGTGCTCAACTTCATCTCTCAGAACTTCATCATGCACAATAAACAACGATAAAAGAAATGACAAATAAACAAATTATAAATCCATGCTTGCTCGCTCGCTTTCTCTCTAACTAGCTAAAATTACACTCTTGGGATACAGGGCTACAACGCCTGCGCCGCGCACCTGCAACCTATCAGTAACACTCTCATTCACAATTAATTAACTAAAATCGGATGATTGCTCCGTGACATACCTCCCCTCTTAAGTGTGGCGTCCCGACACACACTATAATAAAATTACATTTAGTAGACTGAGAATGACAATTTGAAATCGCTTACAAGAATCACACATTCATGGATAAAGAGATATTACTACACACAGAAATAATAACATAGTTTAGCATGCACACACATTTCATGTTTTACCTTTTTTCTTAGATTTTTGCGTTTTATCTTTACATTTTTTTTTCAAAACAAATGTTCATTTTAGATATACATCATATTCACAACCTACGTATATACACTTTAAAAAGTAGTCATTTTTTGGACTGAATAAAATCTTCTCAAAATTACATATGCCTTCTGCACACTCTCAGTAACTTCTTTGCATAGAGACTAAATGAATTACACTCACCATTTATAGACAAAGAATTATTTGTATCATCAATCTATTATGCAGAGTCTTTCAAAATATCAAAGTTAAGAATACAATTATGCTGGAAATCCCGGGCAATAAAAGCATTACACATAACATCCGATTTTTTTCACCAGTTCTTATAATAAAGTCGCATTTTCCCAATTATGTCGACACGGTCGCCCGTTGCCATACACAATATCCGATTTTTTTTTTCCATTACCAATTCTTATTCTAAAGTCGCATTTTCCCAATTTTATCAACACGGTCGCCCGTTGCCGATGTAACACTAACTCCTCCAGCCGGCACCATACCACTCCGGTTTGCGAAAGCTTCATTTATAATCTTGACACTAGATCCGGTGTCGACCAACATCGCAGCACATTTTTCATTCACATATCCTGTAATTTTGGCGGTACAAAATTTAGGATTTAACTGACAAGAAACAATATTTTCACATACATTTTTCACATTTTCAACCCTTTTTTCACTACTTTCGGAAGAATTATCCTCTTCTCTTTTACGCAACCGGCTGTCTCTAGGAGGGTATTTTAGATCCTCTAGCCCTTTACCTCCACACAAAAGGGCGGACTTTAGTTTTCCGAATTGGCGCTTCTTTGTTGCTCATTACAACGGACTGCTATGTGTCCTACTCTACGACATTTGTTGCAGATTGGTCTCCCATCCGTGGTCCTAAGATATCGGTCCGGTCGGGGGCGGAATCCGAATCCTCGGCCTCTTCCTCCTCGGCTTCCTCCACGGCTTTGTCCTCGAGACGGAGGAACAAATTGCTGTTTAGATGCGAATCTACCGATTTCAGTTGCCATCACTGACACCTTGGCGGTCAGGTCTGCGAGTGACTTTTCCAGTTCTTCCGTTCTCGTAGGAGCGTAAGACATCGATGCTACAGTTCCTCTGGCCATCGGGGCATCTGCCAGGAAGTTGTTACATTCTTCCCTCTTCGCATGCCTGAAAGCTTCCTCAAACGTCTTAGGGTTAGAAAGTAACACATACCTCTTGATTTCAGGCCGCAATCCTTGGACGAAATGCTCTTTAGTGAGGGTTTCCTTTTGCCTCCCAGGCATGTCCATGTAGGCACGAGTAGCAAGCTTCGTTATGTTCGCCGCATAATCTTCTACGGTTTGCATCTCTGCCTGTTTATATCGGAACAAGTTCGAATAATACAGTGATTGGAGTTCTTTGGGAATAAATCTTTCCCGCAGAGCGTCACAGACAGAATGATAGTCATCTTTCACATCGTCGTCTAAAGATTCATAATAATCTGCAGCTTGATCTCGGAGGAATGCAGGTATCGTTATGCATTTTCTTGGTTCGGTCCAGAAATTAGCTCTGGATATTCTATCAAAGTTCTTAATCCATGAATCAAAGTCTTCGTCGAGTTTCCCGTAGAATGGGGTAGGCTTAATCAGGTTGGACGGCTGTCTAACTTCAGGAACAGCTTCGGGAATAATATCCTCAATTGGCTCCTGTCTCTTCTTCCGTGGCATCTTTACAGTATTTGACCAAAAGTTAATTTTCCAAAGTATATGTCGAAATAGTTAAGATAATCTCATCCCACCGCTGCCACCATAATATGTGACGGGGGTCCTCCCCGTCATTGGCACCGGTTAACAATGACTATAGTTTTTATTTACATTGTTTATTTACATAATTACAACACAATAAAATACACAAAGTTCACAATAAGAAATCCACGTCCACACTCATAGACTTTCAGACTTGTTTTCCTTTCGCTCTCACTCATGTTCCCAGGGCCCCACTTTCTCACACAAATCAATCTAGTGCTCAACTTCATCTCTCAGAACTTCATCATGCACAATAAACAACGATAAAAGAAATGACAAATAAACAAATTATAAATCCATGCTTGCTCGCTCGCTTTCTCTCTAACTAGCTAAAATTACACTCTTGGGATACAGGGCTACAACGCCTGCGCCGCGCACCTGCAACCTATCAGTAACACTCTCATTCACAATTAATTAACTAAAATCGGGTGATTGCTCCGTGACACGCCCGTCAAAAAATTACAAATTATCTAAACAGAGTGCAAGAAAATTATGTCATGATTTTCATTCCTTAAAATATTTGTTTATTCATCCCCTGTCGTGTAGGCATTAATTCTAACGATATTAAATCATTGATAGCTTTCTATACTGGTTGTGTTACACTTTGCCAATGCCTATCAGATTAAATAGTATTACATTAGTCTTAACAACATATTCTATGCCAAATTAATTTTGGAATAAAAGACTATCAATCAATGACATATGCTATAAACTGACCAACAGTTCTTCTATCTAATTTTCTAAAGGGTTTAGATAAGACTGCTTTATCAGAGGGGCTCTATAGAAATGATTGAGACAACTAGCCTTCCTACATTGAACTCATTAATAAAATTTTGACTGGAAATGAATGAATCTGCATTTTCTACCCTAAAACATTTTTAAAACCTATTAAATTCTCAATTATTTTTTTTATAGATATAACATCAGACAGGTATAAATATGCTATTTATATGGACAAATGGAACCTAATACTACATACAGAGGAGTTCGACCTAAGCAAGACAACTCTAATTGATTAGATGGGTAAAAAAGAAAACAGATAATCAAGAGTTACCTACAACGTATTGTTTATCAAAAGGTATTGACAAGGTGAAAAAGCGTTCGACTTGTGATCAGTTTACAGTGTACCCTATCAAAAAAGTTTATTATACATAAATATCAGATAAGTTTTAATCAAATTTATTTTAAAACTTATGCTATCGCAAACAAGACAATTTCTAATCCAACAGGCTCACCCACCTGCTTGATAGGAGATGCTCTATTAGTAAGCTCCTTACACTAAACTCATTAATTTCTCTCTAATTTGACATGAAATTTTCTGTTATCAAAATTTTTCTTGACCAGTGCTTGCTAATGACACTCATGGGAAAGTCGGCATATCTGTAACATACATTATATTTGTTATAGATTGCTGACAAGTATATATATGCTGAAAAGAGTACTTTCTTGATTAAACATTTTTAGTAAGGATAGCGCAATACTCTTACATTTTTGGGATGTGGAAAAGAATACTAGTAGTAAAAAGACAACTTTTTATAAAATTTCACTTAAATTAAAGGTCACAATGACTTTAAAATAGGTCGCGACACTCCTTCTACCTAAGATACACAAACTGGCCAAGTTTGATGATTCTAGGTCTAATAGTCTAAAAGTTTTCTAGTTATGGACAGGAGAAGATTTTTCCATATTTGGCTATAACTTTTTAACTAAGGATCAGAACGACCAAATTTTTGCATGCAACACAACTTCTACCCTAGATGTATCAGCTGTTAAAGTTTGATAACTCTAGGCCTAAGAGTATTATAGTTATGAGCCAGACACGAGAAAAGCTAACAGACAGAGAGACGGACAGATATACGGACGGACGGACACGAAGCCTAAAACATAATACGCCCCGTCGTAAGACGTGTGTATAAAACCCTCGTATCTATGAATGTTACTGTGAAGTAAGAACCTTTACAGAGAAATAACTAGACCATATCATCAAATTGTTACCAATTACAATTAAAGCAGTTACAGGAAAATGTCCCCTGTGTGGTAAATATAATTTTAGTTAGTGGTCACTGTGGAGTTTACATTTTGAAATATGTTAACGCTTTGTGCAATAAACAAGCATGTAACAGTCTTTCATAAAATGCAGTGTAGCTTCTGTTACATAAATAGTAGGCTGTTATTTGGACACATATAAAAGTAGTATCCATTCTTTTATGTACTCAAAGGTCAAGGTCATATCATGGATCATAGGTCAATTATTGTGAAGTCATCTATTGAATATTTTAAGGTTTTTTGCCTTTTATTAGCCCCCTACCGGTGAAACCGGAGGGGACTATAGGTTTCCACTGCGTCCGTCCGTCCGTCCGTCTGTCTGTCCCCGTCAGTCTGTCCCACTTGGTTTTCCGCACTTTTTTTCTAAACGCTTGCAGATATTAAGCTGAATTTTGGTGCGTGAGTGTATCTTAATGAGTAACAGATCAAGTATGAATTTCGTTTCGCTTCATTGATTTTTGACAGAATTATGTCATTTTGAATATTTTTCATTCCCACTTGGTTTTCCGCACTTTTTTTCTAAACGCTTGCAGATATTGAGCTGAATTTTGGTACATGAGTGTATCTAAATGAGTTACAGATCAAGTTTGAATTTCGTTTTGCTTCATTGATTTTTGACAGAATTATGGCATTTTGAATATTTTTCATAATCGCTTTATTAAGATCGAGTTCGAACTGCGCTAACTTCCGATTGTCGACAAAAATATGAAGCGAGGAAAAGACGATGGATAAATGAGTTGAATTGTCGTCTTAATGTTTATTATTTTATTAGATTTTAAGGCATTTACAACTTGAAAATCTTTCATTTAACCTTGGACATGACTTTTGCACATTATAAAATGACATCCTGAAGAGAAAGGGGAAGCCGGTAGGGGACATGTATTGCTTATGCAATACTCTCAGAATGCTTGTTATTTTAATCGCCGAAATATCTGAAACCACTTGTTCAATTTTCTTTAATTTTACACATTTTATTCTGAGACACATTTGAATCATTTTTTTTATTTTTTGTAAAAATTGCATGATACATTTTCTCTTAAGAAAACTGTCGGATATTTACATGTGAGTTTTCAATTCTGAGGCCATGTATGTTCTATTCTTACTCAAGATTTTACTCAAATTGTCCAGCACCAATATGACTTACTGATTCAAAGTAACAAAAAGGTTAACTTTATTATGAGTATACTGAAAGGAAAAAGAAAGGCAGAATAAACTTTTGAAGTGAAATAAATTTTATTGAATAAACTACATACATTAAAGATTGTATAATCAGAAATTAAGTTTGGATTGCATATTAACCTTAAAATATAAATTACCATAAATTTTGGAGAAATGCTCACCTGAAACTTTTGTTTTCCATATGCTGTATTCACCTAGTAAATGTTTCAAAAACTCTACAAAAGAGGAAAACATCGAAATAATAAAAAAATACAGACATTCCAATAGCTTTATACGTGTATTTATGAGTAAGTAAAACATAAGTACATGTACAAAATTTAATCTTGCTATTCATTTTATTATCAATCATGCACCGTGAAATTATCCCCTCTTTTAACGCCTTGTTTTCCTTTGGAGTCTTACTGTTGTGATGTAAATATTTAAGATTGATTGGAATATGGCCTGTACAAGTTTGTAACGTTGTCAAAATTTTCACACCTTGTTCTTGATTGTGCTCCATTTGCCACTTAGATACCCAGGTGCAGAGAACATTTTCATACAAATTATGCATTTTAACAAAAATAACAAACTTAATCAATTTTTGTGAAGCTGTTTTATTATAAGATAATAAAATTTATTTTATTATAACATAAACGTATTGAAAGAACATAATGCAACCAACTTTGTAATAAATTACGTTTGGTGATAAATACATGGAATGTGTACTGAATGGAGGTCAAAAACAAATTTTAAAATCGCAAGGGCATACCCTAGTTAAAATCAAAAATTTGTATTTTTGTCTTTTCTGGAAAGTGCTTCAGTTTTCAATTTATTAGCTAGATTAATATTTAATTGTTCTCAAGTCGAAATATGCTTGACCTTTACCAAGTATTTATGTCCTCATTAATAATCCTCTGGATTTAAAGAGAGTAGCAGCACTTTTCAAGTTAAGGAAAATATCTTTTAACTTTTTTTCAAAAAAATGGTCGAGATCTGTTAAGAGTATGCCCTTGCAAAAATGGCGATTTAATTTGACACCTCGATGTAAAACATGTCCAACTTATACACAAAAACACGATGTAATTAATTTAATACATTAAATAAAAAAAATACATTTCTACATTAAATATAAATAAAATCCCTCCCAACAAAAGGACCTCTTACCCCGTGGCCACAAATTTCACACCTTTGGGTAAAGCCACTCTTCTTCACAATAACTATGAACTAAATTTATCTGCATATATTTACATTCAGTGAATTTTTTCTCTATAAAATCCACGACGTTCAAATCTCTATAACACACGCAAAACCTTGTCACCGCGCGTTAGAATATACAGAATATACAGAATATAAAGGAAATGTATCCAGATTGCCTACAGCCTCTCAGAAAACGGTAATTAGTACGTTCATGGCCTCTTCTTCAAATTTTTATCAAATTTAATATAGGTATCCGGTTTATTTTCGTATGATTTGAAATTGAATGACACTAAATTACTCTATTTTCAACATAATTCTGCTAAAGCCGTAAAGTACGGTAAAAAAAGAATGTAGAAATTAATTATGACGTCATAATGGATCTAGCACCAAAAAAATAGTCTCAATATTTTTACTAGATCTTGACCTTAATTTAAAACTATTCAAAAACCTACCCCATGGATTTAAAGGATTTAAAATCTACAGTACTCCAGGAGGCTTCCATATAAGGTTCATCATTACTGGTCCAATGGTTCTTTAAAAGATTTTTAATGACACCATTTTCCCCCGATTATCCCTCCCTAGGAAGTGTTCATGGCACTTCATTATATGTATTCTAATTTTCTTTTGCCTTGGATGTTTTGTTCTAATTAATGTTTAACATGGGTCCAGAGGTTCTTGAAAAGAAGTTAAGAAATTTTCTTGTTTAATGAAATTTCTGTACGCCAATCCCCTTCTTTGTTTGGAAGCAAGTCCTCAGTCCTTTTGCTTTTACTGATCTATGGTATATACAGATATATCTCTATATCTCTCTTTCTCTGTATCTGTCAATATACTAGTATATGCAAAATATATAATATATCATTTGATCATATTTACCATAAATTTCATCTTCGTATGCCTTTCCTTCTGGTTCATTGTTGACATTGTTCTCTGTGTTACAAAGGCTTCTTTTTCCAGATTTACTATTGATATCATCGTGCTCTCTTTCCTCTGGTTCCCTATCAATGCTAATAGTTTGTAAACAAGAAACTGTTTCTTCTAGCTTACTATTAACACATGTTTCTGTGTCACCACTGGTTATATTCCCAGGTTTACTATTAACGCCAGCCTCTGCGACATCATGGATTTTTTCCTCTGATTTATTTTTAACGACATCCTCTGAGAGATCATTGGTTTTTTCCTCTTGTTTACTACTAATATCAGCTTCTATGGCATTATAAACTTTCTTTGGTACACTGGTCTTTGTGCAAACTTGCTTTCCCTCCTCTAGCTTGCCTGTTTCTGGTATCCTATCTCCTTCTGAAAAAAAATGAAATCTTCTCACATTTCATTTAAAAGTTGAGAAACTGTTTCGCTTTTAAATTGATTATCTAATAATATACTTTGGTAAAACTTAATTTATTCCGTGTAAATATGTTCTGGTTTTTTACTGTGTAGATATCTAATTTAATCAATTCACAACACATACGAGGGGTGATCAAAAAGTTCGCAAACTAGTTGAATAACTTCCATGAAAGAAACAACATTTGGTTTCAGTGTCGAAAATATTTTAAATTAGTCCTCTCCAATTATGCACTAAACACGTGATATAGACGGTAACGTTACCCTCTTTGTAGCTGTAGGTCACAAAAGCTGAATGATTTTTCTGAATTTTACTTTTCTTGGTCAATTCTCGACAACAGACAATATTATCCTTTCCAATTATAAGTATGGCAACCATCAAAGCCCAAATGTTCTGTCTTTGAAGAGACATTTATTCAAAGGGGATGGAAAATGGTGCCTCCTTTTTATCATATATAATATGTGTAAAATTTAAATTAAAAAATATATTAGGTTTTTAATAATTATACTATTGTTGAAGTATTCAATTGTTTTTTAAAAGTGTAAATTTGAGGTTTTTGTTAGCAAATTGTTTAATTAAAAACACATCCTCTTTCTGACTTGCTTTCACTTGGCAACATAAGTATCATTTTTAACCATCTGCCTCCCTTTACTAAAACGATCAACGCAATCATTAATTGATTTTATAGGAAGTCATTTGTCTTAATAAACTGTGTACAAATTATTATACTGTGTTTCAAAGGGATTTCTAAGATATAGGCTACCATAAATTTTACATATTTTGACGTCACAAACAAGGATCAAAACTTTATAAAGCATGTGCTATCTATAAAACTTGTGTATGGCTATGTGAGTACCATTTTTTTTCTAAACTGAATGGTGTTTTTTAGGTGTAGAGATAGATTGCGAACTTTTTGATCACCCCTTGTACACAGAATAATGTTTGAATTATTATACTTTGAATTTTTTGTACACTAACTATACACTACTGTATCATTTTAAATTTTATGCACAGCTATGATATGTGATACTTTTCTTTACCTCCACCTCCATTAGTTTTAGTTGGTAGCAATGGAGAACTACATGAAAATTCATGAACGCCATCAGTGTATTTCTCATTTATGTCACATTCAGAGTCACTTTCCCTTTTTCCTGCAAAAAAGTTTGTCTTTACAATAATAGTACAATCATCTTATTGAAAAGCCACATCGTTCTAGAAAAATTTTACGCTTAATTTATTAAAACATGTGTGAAGTGTAAATTTGCTTTTATTATAATGTCATTCTATGGCTATGCAATACGGTCAGGAGAGTATCAACGTACGCAAAGTAAATTTGGTTTTGAAATCCACCGTTTTAGTTATAAAACACAAAAAGAGGTTGTCCAAAAATTATATTATAAACTTTTTCAAATCTCATCTTTATTTTGTTCTGCAAAAAAATTAAAATAAGATACCTTTATTAAAAATACCGTCTACATTACATTTTAGAGTATGGCCTATCAGTAGCATTTCGTGAATGAGTCGCTAAAAATGAAAGAGACACTTAATATAATAAATATATTCGTTTTTTTTTACAATAAACAAAAATAAAAATTTAATGAATCGAAAATTTCAAATTAATGCAAACAATTTGTACCTGGCTCACTAAGGGGAACGTAACGTTCACGATTTTCGAAAAGGTGTGGAGTGGGTACAAGGTACATACTGGGGTTACGTTGGAGAGACATCCATTTGATTTGATCAATAAATCAAATAATGAACCTCTTTGAACTTGTTGAATATTGTACATCGAAGTTGGCTAATATACAATTTTGGACTCTTTTGGTGTTGAATATGGTTTGTTATTCACCAGCTTCCGCCTCGGTAAATATGGATATTTTTCTGGTGAATAACAAACCATATTCAACACCAAAAGAGTCCATAATTGTTTTATTATATAGTCGGGATTTGTATAGATAAGACATAGAAGGCTGTATGACGACACCATTTTCATTTTCGATCTTCCATTGTTGAAAATAAAAAAAATCTCAAGTTTACTGTTTGTAACCTCCGTGTTTTCCTTACCGAGTTTGGCTATGTGTAACACGTCCAGATGTTAAAAAATAATCCTGAAAAAGGTTTGAATAATCCTTTTCCTGCTCAGATACGTAGGTTGCTGCGGCCGTTGCAACCATTGTTTACAACGTTGTTTGATATTTTGATTGTGACTACACAATGCCGTTGCACACGAATTGACCCTCCGGTGAATACGGCCTAAAATCCGGTGAATATGTAGTGTTATGAACTGTTTGAGTTTGTATAGATTATATAGGGACTATAAATAGACTATATAATAAATTATCTTATTGACCCCCAAAAGCAACGGTTATTAATAAAAAAAAATGTTATTTCTTCATTACATTGTTAAATTCAAATAAAGCAATGCATACTTGAATTTGGCTCTTTAGTCTTATTTTTCTGCCTTTGTATTCTTCTCCACAGAAAAACACCTAGGACCAGGAGAACGATGAGGACAATCACTCCAGCACACAGTCCTCCTACTTTTGCACCAATATCGGCAGAGTCGTGCTCCTGGATTGTGGTTGTTTGATTATTTATTGTTGTTGTGTTATAAACACCAAGGTCTAAGTTTTGTGTTCTGTTTGAAACAAAAGATATTGGATCCCATGATGCTAACCTCATAGATACATATATAAATGCACTATTGCTGTATGCATTAATTTCCCTTACTTACGTTATTGAACAGGAAGGATCGGCAAGATAGCAGTGATCCTGTATGTTGATTTGTTGACACGCAGGATCTAAATAAGTAAAATATGAAGATTTAATATGTTTATACTGGGTAAATGTTATGTTGTTACCTAACTCAAATACAAATACAAGTTAAGTTATTACTGCTCTTACAATTGTAATTTTCATTGCTCCTGTAAGCATCATCTGGACAGCCTTCTATAAACCCTGAGCAGTCACGTGAAAACAGATTTCCCTCAGTTGTCTCCAAGCAATATCCTAAATACATATGACAGACTTTGTCAAAGATGGTAAGACTGTTTTGTGTGCGAAAATAAAATATAGACGTTATTTGTTTCCTTGGGTTATGATCTTTTGATGTATGAGAATTGTAAGTCGATTAATTTTTTTTACTCTTGAATTAATTACATAATAATAATTTTATAATATCATTACCCTTCAATTAATAAAAACTTTTTGTTGCTCACCTCTTTGAATTATTCCCATAATTCCATTATGACAGAATTCTACCAGATCAGTTTTCTCAATGTTAGGGAGACATATATACTGATTATTTCCATACTTGTCACGACCACAACCCAGTCTTGTAGATGCCTCTGTAGCTGCTGTGAGGTTTTTAGGACAAAAGTCGACAAAGCTTTCCATAGTTGCTCAGGAAATGAAGTCGATATGAAACCTAATTGTATAATTAAATATTATTGTAAAATATGCAAAAGTAGCATGAAATGAAAATTTAATTGATTTAAAGTGATAAAAAAGTGATAAAAAAAATTTAGATGATAAGTTAGGATTCCTTGTTTAAACAAAACCTTCTGGCCCAATGTCTCAAAACAGGAAACAAATAAACAAAATTTAAAAATTTCATTCATGTACATGTACATAAAAGATTAGTAAAAGCTATTTAAAAAGCGCTATTTCATATATAATTTATTCCCTTTGTTTTTAAAATGTTCTAAAGGAACTCAATGTATAATTAGGGGATATTGAACAATTTTGAATTTGAAACAGTTAAACATGAATCCATTTGCTAGATTAAGATGAAAATGAATCTAATTCGTGTGACGGCTAACGTCATGAAGCCGGTCAGTTGGCTCTGTAATCTTTTTTTAAAGAGTTAAAAAAAAAATTTAAAAAATAACTTTGTCAACATATCTTGTATACTGCTTCATTTTATTTAATATTTTCATTAAAAGAGAGGTTGTGTATATTTTCACAAGACCTTTCTAGATAGAATATTTCTGTTTTACATCACCCTCAAAATGATATCGTGATTAACTAAAGGACAATTAATTAATTACGTACAAAATATGATCGGCATACATGTACATTGAATACCTTTATCATTTGAGTTCCATATTAAATTTTGTATTTTAAATCATTTGTACTGAAATTAAATGATTGAATGAAACGTGGAGATAAGGAATAGTTAGCCAACATGTATACATCTTGAAAACTGTCATTTCTGGACTACAGCTTAACAGAACATATTTAAACAGACGTACGGAAGCGTTGGGTTTGAATCAAGCACATGCATGCACGAAAACAAAATTTAAAATATATTAACTTTTCTTATAAATATCGGTTAAAATTAAAATATTTCTCATAACTTTTTATGTGTTTGAAAACTTTAATCATTATTTTCTGAAACGTCAATGCTTATTCTAAGTATAACACCGATATATGTGTGTCGTCTAAAAACGTCCTTTATTTGATATGGAGAATTACATAAATTGAAAAAATGTATAGGATGAGTTCCACAAGAACGATCTCAAAATTGATTTTTTTTTTACTTTTAAAAACATATTTTTCACTGATATCACCATATATATTGTAAATGCATTATAGTTTAAATTCTTATGTAGAATTTCTTTTTAAAATTCTTTTTAAAAAATCATTACATCTTAGTGATATAGACTTTGTTCAGTACAATATCCAAAGAAGTATTAGTGTTTGATGCCTCAAGTTAGTATCTTGAGTATCAATAATTTAACCGACTTTTTGTGCATTGTTAAAAGATAGCTTTTAATTGTTATTTAACTGCAGTAAAAATTAAAACCATATAATATAAAAAATCAAAAAGGTTTTGGCAAAATCAAGTGGTAACAATTTTTACAATATCTATAGTCCAACACTTCATATTAAAACAAATATAAGATTTTTATTTGCCATTATCCCCTGAATTGTTCCCTGTTTAAGTAGAAAAGAAAGATAGCTAGTTAAGGTTTCGTCAAAGGTTAACATGTATAAAAAATCATTTTTTACAAAAGCTCCAAAACTATGTGTTGAATAAAGTCAAAACGTTTACAGTTTATAGATATATCACTGAATAATAGATAGAAAGTATCACGTGATAACAAATATTTAAAAAAAATATATTTTGGAGAAAAATTGTATCAGAAAATGCACATATTTCAAAAAAATGCACCTGCTTAATTCTGTCTTTTTGTGAAAACCATCATTGCAGAAATAATATATGTTTATCATTGAAGGGTAAGTTGGACGTGAATGTTCTCTGAGATGCTGTTATTTAAATCATGACATGTATAAAGACAAGACTCCTATAGAATCCGCCATTTGCAATGTACTTTCACTTTTAAGTCTTAACATTTGGAAAAAATAAACAGGGAAAACAATTTTCAAGAGACTATCCAAGTCCAACTTGCCCTTCATTGATAAACATATTACATTTGTTTATGCAATGATTGTTTTCTGTAAGTGAGTGAGTGACTAAGAGCACGGAATTAATTAGATGTATTTTTTTGAAGATATATGCATTTTTTAGAAGATTTTTTTTTTCAATTAATATTTTTTCCAAGTATTCTTTTCATCAAGTGATACTTTCTATCTGATAATAAATGAAAAATTTGATAAACTGTAAAAGTTTTAATTTAACTTTATACCTCATATAGTTTTGGGGCTATTGTAAAAATAAATCTTTTAACATGTTGACTTTTGACGAAACCTTAAAAATTATTTATCTAGAAAGTAGAATATATAGTATATTTTCTCTCAAGGGAGCAAAAATTATTCTATCCGTCAATTATTTCATCTTGTTTTATTTATACAGCAGATACTCCAACGAATTTGTTGTACTCCTGAATAAGAGCATGTCAGTCTTTAAAGCAGAATCTTAAAGCAAAAAGTACTCAGAACGTCTTGCTGTCTCAATAAAGTCAAAATGTAATTAATTTAATATGATGACAATTAAATGTTTTTTTTTTACCTTCATAAAACAAAAATAGAAGATAAAAATACATAAGAATTGATGAAATTAAATAAGAAAAGGATTTTGAAGATGAATGTAATAATGTCATTAATTAAAAACTAGACATATTTAATTATTAAAGAATATTATTGCATGAACATGTCTTGTTATCAAATATATCTTAAATATTTAAAATGTATTGTACTCCTGACCATACATAGGCGTTGGAACCGTTGGGGAGGGGGGGGGGGGTAATCCCCTCCCACACTTTTTGCAAATATATACATAGTATAGGCATAGAAAAATGGAGTTTAACTTCTTGTTAATTCGTCCCCCCCCCCTTCCACTTTCAATTAGCCCCCCCCCCTTTCAATTATGCATGGGACTTTAGGTCTGAAGCACAATCAGATCCTTGATAAAATGTTCTTTAATTGTGTTTATTTCCAAAATAAAATTCAGTAGGTCTGAAACACAATCAGATCCTTGATAAAATGTTCTTTAATTGTGTTTACTTCCAAAATAAAATTCAGAGGATCTAACACTGATAAAGATTTTCCAAGCTGAGGAGAAAACTTCACATGTTGAAATTGGATTTATTTATTTGTTATGTACTTAACTCCCATTAGTATATGATGTTTTTGCTTATGAATCAACAATATTGAAACAATAATTCAGGTCATTCAGATCAGAAAATTGAAAACGTACATCTACGTCACAAATCATTGTATTGTCAGTCTGTGTCCAGTGATTTGTGCAGAAAAAACACCCAGTAAATAGTAAATATATACAATTGTACAGAAATTTATGATTAATTTGACCTTATCAAGAATGTCCTTGTTATTGAAGTTTCTGTATGTTCTTGTTACTTTAACGTATATACATGTATTTAACTGATATTATTTTTTATTTAAAATCGTAAATAAAACAGCAATGCTACTTTGTCCATATATTTATTTTTTGTGAGATAAACACAAGTTATATTTAGTTCGCTATCAAATTTTCCCCATATCATGATTAGACATTATATTCATTTCTGAAAACGTAAGCAACGCTTCATTTACTTCAAACTATTTTTGATTTGAATTTAATGCTATTCTACGTGTTCTAGTTAATGAAAATCAAAACAAAAAATTGATATTTGGAGCAGAGGGGATACTTCACCTTAAAACGAAAATAGATTTTTTTAAATAAATGAAAAATGTCTTTCTTTCAGATAAATAATTCAGATCCGTGTAATATTTTACCTCTTGTAATATTTTCTCTACATCTCTGAAATCAGGTCCTTTAGTTAACCGTCATCTGAGAGATAATTAATGCTTCCTATATATTTCTATGGCGTCCCTCTAAGACCTTCACCTTTTCTTTAAATACCCAGGTATCTGTATATAGTGCACACGTATTTAAATGGTTTTTAAATTCTTTTTATCATGAGGATCCAAAAATAGAAGATCCGATAAACTGTGCTTTTATTCTCATTTGCTGAATATACAGTATATATATATATATAACAGTATGTCAGGGTTAAAGATATTTTTCCTAGATAAGTACCTGTAAATAGTTCAATACTATAGGTTTATAATATGTTACTTAATGGAAGCTGAGTCAGAGACATTTTTGTGAACATTTACAATGAATTATTGTTTAGTTATTAATCTTCCCATTTTGAAGTAAAGAGTATGATTGTTAACAATGGAATTAAGCTGTAAACAATAGGCCCATGGGCCACATTGCTCATCTGAGCACACTGGCTAGGACATAAAGCAGAGATCGCTTAAGAATTGAGAAGTTTACATGGGGGTCTGGAATTTTAAACTACCAACTACCTCATGATAGATTCAATAAATTAAATATATTCATTTGCAGGATTCAATTAACAGGCAACCAGTTAACAAGTTCTCAAATCAAATTAACTAATTCTGACTGGAAAGTTTTTTTTTTAAAATGGATTCTGCATATAGGGAATTCGATGAATTGACGAAGCATTTTAGGACCAATCACACTCGAATATCTCTTGTTTTTGGAAAATCTGTACCCATGTTCACAGACATGCAAACACACTTTACCCACTGTCAACCTACTCAATAAGGACTTGTTTATGCAATTGTAATATATGTTCAAAGCGAGTAAGAAATAATTAAGTCACTGGGTGTACACTATAAGGTCCATGGACTCACGCCCCAGGAGATAATATATAGATATGATACATGCAGTAAGGATTTCACATTTTGGTACAGAAATAATAATTGCATGCACTTAGATGGACAACTTTCACCAACAGAAAAATTATTTTATTGAGTGAGTGAGTGAGTGAGTAAGTGAGTGAGTGAGTGAGTGAGTGACTAAGAGCACGGAATTAATTAGATGTATTTTTTTCTGAAAATATATGCATTTTTAAGAAGAATTTTTTCAATTAATATTTTTTTCCAAGTATTCTTTTTATCAAGTGATAAGGAGTTCTGTGTACGAGTGTGGTCTGTGTGTCAGGGTGTTCTCTAAGAAAAGTTACTTGCTGACACACAGGAAGGTACACGAGAGGCCTGACACTCAAAAATGTCAAGTCTGCAACGGAGTGTTTGGTAGTCTGGGTGCCCTGAACCGCCACAAGCGTAATGTACATCAGATGTACATCAAATTATAAGCAGATGGAATTGAAGTGATTGAAGTCTTGCAAAGGTGTAAAAATCCGATATGTGCATACAATTATGTGAAAAAACGATTCTCAAAGGAAAACAAAATGTATATGAAAAGTAATTTTATTCGTAGATGTACAAAAACTTGTTCTGTGTCTTAACATGCTTAAAGTAATACATTTTTTAAATTTGATTTTTTTTATTTTAACTTTGCTTTTCTTAAATCAATTTTACAATCTTGCAGATTCCTGTAGATGCTAAATGAGTACAAACTCTGTATATTATTTATCTAGGTTACCAAATGTTAACATATTGTTCTTTGTTCTTATGTAAAATTATATCAAGTTTCACTTCTTTTGTTGGGAGTATATCCTTGTATCTTTATAATACAATGTACATGACTGGAACCATTGAAAGCTTTTGTCCGAACTCTTAAAATTTATGGAAAGGTCAAGTTAGTTAGAGAAAATTTCGGTACACATTTCAAAATTGAATGAAATTTGAGGTTCACATTTAAAGTTGTTGTCCTCCATTTTCTAATTAGGGTCTGTCTGTATTTCTGTCTGTAATACTTTCCAAGAAGCTTTTGAAATAAAATGCTCTTTGCTGAAGGAAGTCCCCTATTCATTTTGAGGTACCGAGGTCAAGGTCATTAGAACAATTCCCAGGTAAGCTTGGACTTTTAGTAAGGCATGGCATTTTGATGCTACATAATTAGCATCTGAGATTTACACAGTTTTCCCTCACTGTTGTTATATACGTAGGAAAAAAATTCATGCTAATGTCAACTGTTGTGTTAAAAGCCAATTACAAGTTCTCGCACGGCTCAGAAGTGGGGCTTAAGTCGTCTCATCTTTGTCAACAACATTTTAAAGTTTCTGATGTGATATATTTTTTAACCAATGAAAATCTGATCACTATTTGAGAGAAGAAATTTAACGTTGCGCCAAGAATGACTATCTTTCGACTTACTGAAAGTCCAAGCTTACTTGAGAATTGTACTAATTCAAACATTCTGTGTGTGTATGTGTAAAACTTTTATTTCTGGGTGATACATGTATCTCAGGCAGCTTGTTAGTTTTTGCAATATTTAATTTAACCATAACCCCCTATTGCCCTGCTCCACCTCCTTAAAGTTTACACCCTCGCCCCCCCCCCCCTTTTCAACTCCTGACTTGTTCTTTTTTCCTGTGGCGGGGGAAACGGATTCTCTGAATAAGCTTGTTACTACAGTGTACATGTAGAGCAAAAGAGAGTACAGGGCATCATGTTTAGCATAGGTTATGGATTAATAGTTTGACTTCAACCTATTTCTAGATCAAAGGTTAAAGTATCATTATAGCTTTACTTTCAGTTGATAGAAATGGATTGTTTTAAGTACAATGTCTGAAATCACAGATTGCTGTAAATTGATATGATAAATAAATTTAATTCAGAATTGTGTTTTTATTATAATTTGACCAAATGTTGCTAGCTTAATAGTAAATATATGGCAATGAAGTGGACTACATATAATTATTTTTAGGTCACCTGAGTAAACTCAGGTGACCTATTGCTATCTGTTTTTGTCCATTATTTGTTGCACGCTAACATTTAAACATTTTCAGCTTCTCTGAAACCACTGAACCATATTTCAACCAATTTTGGCATTTGGCATCTGTGGGTGAAGGGGAACAAAAATTGTGAATTTCATTTCCCCTGTCCCCACTGGGGCCTGGGCAAAAACCACTAAAATTAGTGCATTCTTTAAAAATCTTCATTTTTACTCCTGGACATTAAGCAGTCAAACTGTTTGTATGATTGTAATCAGCATTGAGTCGTCTACCAAAATTGTGAAATTCATGGCCCCAGGATCAGGGGCTCTAGTGCTAGGGAGGGGCTCTATTGATTATATAGTGAAATGCATTAATTCTTTGAATATCTTCTTCTCCACTCCTGTATATTAAATTAACTAAATAAGTTCATAGTTATGATGAGCAAGAGTGCCTCTATCAAAATTGTGAATTTTATGGACCCAGGGTCAGGGATTCTGGTGTTAGGACGGAGGTCTTTTGATTACACATGTAAATAGTGAAAATGCATTAAATGCTTCTCTGCTCCTGGGCATTAAATAAATAACTAAGTACATGTACATAGTTATGATGAGCAAGAATGCTTCTACCAAAACTGTGAATTTTATGGACCCAGGGTCAGTGGTTCAAGTGTTAAGGCGGGGCTCTATTGATTATATGGTGAAAATGCATTTATTCTTTGAAAAGCTTCTTGGTATTAAATAAACCAATTATGGACATAGTTATGATGAGCAAGAAAGCTTTTACCAAAATTGTGAATTTTATGGCCCAAGGGTCAGGGTCTATGAAGTTAGGGTGCCTCTATAATGATTATATTGTGAAAATACACAACATCTTTAAAAATCTTTTTCTCTACTCCTGGGTAATAAGCAGATGGACTATTTGCTAGCGCTCTCGAGCGCATTCCTTCAATATGCATGCTCGCCCACCATGGCCGTGCATTCTGGGAAAATAAGTCTCACTCAACCAGACGCTCGGCTGTCTCCGTAAACTCCGACAAGCATCCTCTGGGTGGTCGGAGATTTACGCAGACAGCCGAGAGTTTGGTTCAACGAGACTAGGGAAAACTGTGAAAACTACGATAGACCGTACGATTACAATTTAGTTGTATCATGTTGTAGCATGAAATAACTGTTTATTTATTGTGTAGCTTTCACTTTAAAGATAACTTCATATTTATAATATTTCAAATTCTGGATTTTTTTGCTTACGGCAATGCCCAAGTCATCATCTGATTGTTTTAAGCAATGACAAGGTGTTTTTTTTCACATCTAAGCACGACCAAAGATAGATTTTAATTTCCGATTGGTCAATTCAGCCAATCTTAAAATTCCAGAAACAGACACAAGAATTTACACTAAAAATAACGAATAAATCCACTATTTGTTTTTAAAAAAATTGGATGTGTATGGCTTTTAACCTCACATATCTTGACAAAGATGACCCAAAGGACCAAGCTACTTCACATGCCTTCCAATTACTCTGATCTCTTTACACAACATGCACTTTGAGTTATTTTCTATATTCCTTTCAACTCCCATGTATTTTTTTCTTATTAAATTGCTAAGAAACTCTCTTCTTTAAATTAGCTCATACATGCAATGTCTCAATTGGCATCTTCTTCATATTATATAGACCCCCTTACGTCTCCAGTAAAGGTCACCCACCCCCTTGCAATTGTTTCTTTACCTATGTGTCTACTAAATACGCTTCACAAAATAATAATAACTTTATCACTCTCCAGCCTCGATAAAAATTAAAGAATTCGGCAAAATTAATCACTTGATCACGGATCTTTCTTTCTGTGTTTAAAAATTGCTTCGGCGTTAGCTCACCTTTTTTTTTAAAAGATAAAATTGTACTTATTATAGCATGGCTTGTGCAGCAAATTTAATAAAAAAAAAGACTTCAACTTGACAAATATAAAGAGATAATAGACATCATTGTCATGTCAAGAGTTTTCTCTCTTGTTTGAATATCCATGTACCTTAAAGCTGATATGAACTCTTAAAACGACACCAGTTTTTATCTTTGAACGACTTACTACATTCCTGTACGCCCTTGTCTGCCATTTTTCTTCGATTCCGCCATATTTAATCAAAGCTTTTGGCAACCTGTACCTGCTATATATAGCCTTGTAGAATTGTTTCACTTGAGTGATTTTCTAGCCCGGCTGTTGACATGTACACATCTC
>NW_026939642.1:0-9296 GCF_032062105.1 Saccostrea cuccullata | reverse complement strand
ATTAAGCTATGAAATGTGGAAGCCATGTGTATAGCCCATTACCCTTAAAACTGAAGGGCAATTAAAGTTTCTGCAGACAAATAGACACACATAATATAAACACAAGAAACAAAATATGATATAGTCAAATGGAAAAAATTCTACTATTTTGGAGTCAAAATATCGATTTAATTTCAGGGGACAGGGAGTGGCTAGGGAGTTTGGGAAACCCCCCCCCCCCCCCCCTGGAATTTGTTTTGTTATTTAAATAAGACTTTATGCTGAAGCAAATAAGAAATGACTTTGGACATCCTCCCCCTTAGAAAACATTGACCCCATGACCCCGCTATCATTGTTTTTATTTTGTTTTTTGTTTTCAGTTTTTTTTTTCCTTTGCTTGTCAGGGAATTCTGGATTGGAATTTTTTTGACTAAGGCGTGACCCCACCCCCTCCCCCTCCCAAAAAAAAATTCTGGATCTGCACCAGTAACTGAATGTCACGTCGACAACGGGAGATAACTTCACAATGTGAAATTCATCAACTGTGGCATTCGATGATCTATGACCCTTTTTGAACTTTAACCTAATCATTTGCATTTCGTTTTATTTTACCCCAAACTATACTTAAACTTGTACTTACCGACTGTCATAGGTCCTGTCAACTTCAAGAAATATAATCCAACTATAACACAAAATGAATTATTTCAATACACATGAAATTACTGCAGCATGTGCTGTCCCATTCGGCAAACCTTGGCTGATTCCGTCGCCTTATCAGATGAAGTGGGAATTGGCCAAGGTGTACCAGGTAGTGCTTAATCTGAAAATATGATAATGGATGACGCAACCAGATGTGATGTAGAAATTCTCCAAAGGTGTTTACATGTAAACATGTATAGTACAAGAACAAATTTCAAATTAATTCATAACAAATGATGTTTTGATAAAACTTTTCCATCTAGCTTATTCAACAAAAAATGTACGTGCCGTGTGTTTGTGGTGTCGGGGGGTGGGTTCCTATTATAAGCAAATTATATTATATTATAAGTTCCTATTATAGGAAAACATTTATCAAAATCTAATTTACATCATTAATTAAATTCTGTTTTTTCAAAACTGGTAATGAATTTAGCATGTAAAATACATATAAGAGGTTCTGAGTCATATAGGTCACATGGTCACAGGGTCTGAGAATTTCATACTCAATTTGACGAATACATGTTCTGTGTAAATTATAGAATTATTTTGACTTTTTCCTTGGAAAGGCCTATGTGTAGGAGTGTGTATTTAGAGGCAAACACCTTAGTGTGGGTATTACTGTCTCATGACAGCATCTAGTATATATATATATATAATTATATGAATTGTTTGATGACAATGGTTGCCTCAGACCACTCGAGCATTTTTCCAATATTATAGATAAATCTAATTGGCTATGTGAGTACATAATTCTTTGTCAGCCACTAAGAATACGAAGAATACACAACTTTTTAATGCAGCAACATAAATAAACAAAATGTAGTTAACTTCAATTCCCTTTAGGGAACTTCAACATATTAGAAAAATCAAGTAACTTTTCTACAAAAATCTCATTGAAATAAAAAATTGTAGACCCAGTTTTTAGGCAATATTTTCTAAAGATTTTGGAATATTTGAGGAGTCGAGTTGTAAGAATATTTATGAATGTAAGATTATAGACATAGAGATAGACACATAGCAGAATTTAGCTACAAATTATTGAATAAATAATATGTAACAATGCTTATATGAGTAAGTGGAAAAAAGATACCGGTATATCTTCTATGTGTATACATTGTAACAAAATAGAAAACGTGAAACATCTGATGTTTAAATGTGATAATGTGTCTAATATATGGAATACTTTAAGCAGTTTTTTATCATTTAAAGTTCAGTGGAAACATATTGTTGTTGGTTTTTTCCATGAAAACAATGATAAAACTAGATCTCTTAATTCACTTATTACATTTGTGGCATATAGAATTTATAAACATAAAATGTTATGAAGGTTAGAGTCTTTACGTGAAACTGAATACAATTTATACAATCATGTAAAAAAGATCAATATGTTTCTATACTTCAGTATTACGCTTTCTTGATGTTAACACTGAACTTAGGATTTTTGAAAATCTTTCCAAATTAATGTGAAAATTATTTATTCTTGTATAAATACTAGTGGGAAGGGACCTGTCTTCCAGTAGTGCTGTCAAAATGGGGGGAGTAAATAGACTGTGAAACGTATTTGTGGCTCATTCGGTTGACAGCTACACTGAAATTATATCTTTACCTTAATTCATGATGTATACTGTATAAATATATTTTTTGAAAATAATTGTACTCTAAATTTTTCTGTATAATTTATAACATCCTGCCTGATGTCATAGGACATAATTATCATTGTTTAGAAGGAGCTTAGTCAGGGCCCCATCCCTGGCAGCTGCCTTAATTATTTTTTTTCTAGTGATGATAGTTGATATGTTGTTGTAGATTAGGTCTGGGAAATAGAAATTATAATTATGTTATAAAAAATTCTTTAAAAATCTTCTTCTCAAGAATAATAAAGCCATTACTGATCATATTTATATAGAAGCATCCACAGGTAGTATAGATTCAAGTTTGCTCAAATCATGACCCCCGGGGGTAGGGCGGGGCCACAATGGCCAACCAAAGTTTTACATAGAAATGTATAGGAAAATTCTTTTAAAATGTTCTAAAGAATAACAAAGCCATGATTGGTCATATTGATATGGAAGCATTCTCATGTAGTATAGATTCAAGTTCATGCAAATCATACCCTCTCCCCTTTAAGGAATGGTTGGAACTACTTTTGGGTTTAAACTTTTCAATAATAAACCAATTTCTTCTTTCTTCTTAGCCAAAGTGCTCAGGTGAGTGATGTTGCCCATGGGCCTCTTGTTTCTTTAATGTCTTAAGTGAAGACTTCAAGTGATTCCTGAAAATATTCTGGATACCTTATTCAGCACATTATCCAAAAATTTTTCAATTTATTTGAAAATTGTTCAAGTATCCAGTGGTATTGACTTTTAATATTGACTCTGCAAGGATTTGCAGGTGCCTATAGTAATCACTCTGTTCTTCATCCATCCACAAATTTTCTTGTTATTTTAGGTCACCTAGGTAAACTCAGGTGACCTATTGCTATCTGTTGTAGTCCGTCGTTGTGCGTCATGTGTTGCTTGTTAACAGTTGAACATTTTCAGCTTCTTCTTTGCAACCATTTAAACAATGTCAATCAATTTTGGCACAAAGCATCTATGGATAAAGAGGAACAAAATTGTGAATTTCATGGTTCCTACCCTAGTCTGGTCCTGATTTTAAAAAAGAAGGCTAGAAATAACTTCTAACGGCAAATAATTATTATTTGGTCCAGCATAGTTTTTTTACCTAATTCGAGTATGCTGAATCCGAAAAAATATGCTGGCCTTCATGAAAATGGCGTGAAAGAGGTCAAAATGGCGATTCAAAATGGCGGACATCAAATTTTTCTAATTTTCTCTTAATATCGTTCAAAAAGGAGAAATACTGTGTGAATATCTCCCTGAGTTTAATACAAGTATAAAAATGATAATAGAATGCTAACATCATTTGTTTAACACTGAAAATTGAAAATTTAGTCGTTTCTACTCTTAATTCGAATTTTCTCTGATTTTTTTTCTATTGTTCTACATTCTGCTTTGTTCAGGATTTTACATTTGCAAATATCCATACACTGCAGATTTGTATTTTTCCACTACATCTCACTATTCTACAACTGAATGATGGTGCAGCTGTAAGTTAAAAGTCAAAATGGCGATTCAAAATGGAGGATATTCATTTCTTTTTCAAATTATTAGCTAGTACTGGTCACCTGAGTAAACTCAGGTGACCTATTGCTATCCGTTTTCGTCCGTCGTCGTACGTCATGCGTCGTCCGTCGTGTGTTAACATTTGAACATTTTCAGTTTCTTCTCTGCAACCACTGAACCAATTTCAACCAAATTTGGCACAAAGCATCTATGGGTAAAGGGGAACAAAAATTGTGAATTTCATGATCCCTCCCCCCCTGGGGCCTAAGGGGTGGGGCCAAAACTACTAAAATTGATGCAATCTTTAAAAATCTTCCTCAGGCAGTCAAACTATTTGCATGATTGTAATCAGCATTGAGTCCTCTACCAAAATTGTGAAATTCATGGCCCTGGGGTCAGGGGTTCTAGTGCTAGGGTGGGACTAAATAAGTATATAGTGAAAATGCATTATTTTTTTGAAAATCTTATTCTCTGCTCCTAGGTATTAAATAAACTAACTAAGTGCATAGTTATGATAAGCAAGAGTGCCTAAACCAAAATTATGAATTTTATGGCCCCAGGGTCAAGGGTTCTGGTGTTGGGGGGGGGGCTCTATTGATGATATAGTGAAAATACATGAATTCTTTGAAAATCTTCTTCTCTGCTCCTAGGTATTAAGTAAACTAACTAAGTGCATAGTTATGATGAGCAAGAGTGCCTCAACCAAAATTGTGAATTTTATGGTCCCAGGGTCAGGGGTTGTGGTGTTAGGGCAGGGCTCTATAGATTATATAGTAAAAATACATGAAGTCTTTGAAAATCTTCTTCTCTGCTCCTTGGTATTAAATAAACTAACTAAGTGCATAGTTATGATGAGCAAGAGTGCTTTTACCAAAATTGTGAATTTTATGGTCCCAGGGTCAGGGATTCTGGTATTAGGGCAGGGCTTGTTTGATTATATATTGAAAATACATGAATTCTTTGAAAATCTTCTTCTCTGCTCCTAGAAATTAAATTAACTAAGTACATAGTTATGATGAGCAAGAATGCTTCTTCTGAAATTATGAATTTTATGGCCCCAGGGTCAGGGGTTCTGGTGTTAGGGCGGGGCTCTATTGATTATATAGTGAAAATACATTAAATCTTTGAAAATTTTCTTCTCTGTCTCTGGGTATGAAGCAGATGAACTACCTATATAGTTATGATGAGAAAGGGGCCCTAATCTTCCAGAATTGTGAATTTCAAGTGCCTTTTTAAAATTTGTGCAATGTGTGGACCTAGGGTCAGGGGTTTATGTCACAGTGTTAGGGGCACTACTGATTATTGCTGAATATTACTGATTAGTTGGAATGCATTTTTGTTCCCCTACCCTGCGTATGGGTATTCAGTAACCAAGCTAAGCAACTGCTAAATGTATTGTTATGATGATCAATGGTGCCTCTTTCAAAATTGTGAATGCCATATAGCATCTTACTTAAAACATGAGTCAAATTCAATAACTGGAAAGTTGTTGCATAATGCTCAGGTGACCTATAAGGCCCGTGGGCCTCTTGTTTCTTAATGTTGTTTACATAGGATAAAGAATTTGTGATTATCTTACTGAGCATAGTACAAACATGTATAATGACAATAGAACACTAATATAATCACTTTAATTCGGAAAATTTAGTCGTTTAAATTTGAAATGTGTTAATTAGCTCAAAATGGCAATTCAAATGACGTCTTATACACTCGAATTTCGTAAAATACCCAAACTGCTTAATCCTGATTCGTTTTGCAGAAAATAAATTACAGTTTGTTTCTTTTTTATTCATGAAATAATTTTCAAATATGAAATGAAAGTTGGAGAATATTTTCGTTAATGACTTAGCCTAGGATTTTTATAACACGAATTTTTTGTTTAATTACTTCTATTATAGATAAATTTTTGACGACAGTTCCGAGGACATTTTACCTATTATCTGTCTCTCCATGCTTCTTCATATAAAAAGTTAATAATATCATACACTTATTTCTGTTTTGAGGACAATATGATAATTAAGCTACCCCAAGAGCAGTTTTCCCCATGCATTAAGGTGAGTGAACATTGTAGTTCGAGAGTTGCTAAATCATATCAGTTGTTGAAAATTCTTAATCTATTTTTTATAGTCCAGTGTAGAAAAAAAATAATGTTTATGTTCATGTGGAAGGTCTAGTGCAACATAACTTAGTATGATTTTTAAAATGATGGACCATGACCAGAGGGCTAATAATTGTTACCTCATATAAATCTGAATATAGTATAATATCCAAATATAAACATATTTATTAAGAATTATCAGTATAATATACATAAACCATAAATTTTCTTGATTGTCCAGCTCTGATTCTGTGTCCCTACATTTGCATTTTGTTGTTCTCAGTCAAAAATTCAACTGCATTCTCAAAATATTTTATGTTGTGAACGGATAATTTTGTATTGAACAGTGTATATAAATTTTTTAAAAAAATGAATTTTACAAAATCTGAAAGAAGAAAATGTTTGGTTTCAATCCCCCTCGATTCTTGATACAACCTTACACTACCGTAACAAAGAAGTGTGGATCATGTTGTCTTATAAAGTTTTTGGACTGTTCAAGAAAATTTTGTTGTCAAGAGAAGTTTTGACTAGATCAAAGTCAAGAATGGCATTGGCCTATTTGTACCAAAGCTTGTAAGTGATAGGAATCACAAGGAATCTGCAGGCGCTCTTAAATTGCATAATTATACAACTCTTCTCACCAAAAGCACACAATGTGATTCCAGATGATAAAGTTTGAGAATTTTCTTGCTAATAGAATGACCTTTCTACCCTAAAAGACAGCAAATCTATACGCGGTCACGAAATAAAGAGCTACATGTCTTGAATATTAGAGATTTTTTTATCCCCCCCCCCCCGCTTGAAAAGTGGGAGGGTATAGAGTAATCGGTATGACATCCGTCCGTTGTTACGCTTTAGGGTACCCATCTCTTATCCGCAACTCCTCTCATACCACTGAATGAAATTTAATGAAATTTTCACAGAATCTTTATTACATACCGGTATTGCCATTGTGACCTCCTATTGTACTTTTTGATCCGACACGTTTTGGGTTTCCCATAGGAAAACATGGACACTGTCATTATATTCATATGGGAGACGGGGTATATTTAGTGAGCTAATTGCTCACAGTACCTCTAGTTCATTTTGCATAAGGTTTTGGAAAAAAATAGACTTTTAATATTTGAACATAAATATGTTGTTCCTTGAGTATTTATTGATTGATTGTTTATCGTTAATTCCGATTTGGCAATTTTTCAGCCATGTTTCGGCGGACTCTCAGTTTAAATAATCATTTTTTGAAGGGTGTTGGTTTCTCTGGCGGCCCCCAGTGAGCTTACTCTTTTTCGAACTCCAGAGAAACGATCTTTTACGTGCCAAGGAGTTGTCATCCTTGACACGGGGCACCATTTTACTTGAGTGTTTACAATACCAAAATTCCGAAGAACTGAAACATTTAGCAAATAAATCTGGAATAGAGATGTTAGGGGATAATACTAAGTTCTTATATGTGCTAAAAAGCTGGAACAAAGTGTTCGATAAAATCGGACAAGAATTTCTTCAGTTATATTTGATGGTGTGCTGAGGGATGTTGAAGTAGAAGTGAGAGTTGATAATGACAGGATTCAGGAGTGATTTTAGGTGGGCGGGTGCTCAAAGGCTTTGGAACACGGTCAAATACGAGGGGGAAAATTTGGAAACTCTGAAGTCGACTTTGTTTTAATTATTTCCAGAAAAAACTAGAGGTACTGTGAGCAGTTAGCTCACTAAATGATACCCCCGCCTTCCATATGGTTATAATGACAAAGTCCATGTTTTGCTGTGCCAGAGAAACCCAAAATATGTGTCGAATGAAAAAGCAAAATAGGAGGTGCACAATGGCAATATTTAATAAAGATTCTGTAAAAGTTTCATTAAATTTCACTCAGTGGCATAAGAATACACTCAGTGGTATAAGAGGAGTTGCGCATAAGAGATGGGTACTGCAAAGCATAACAGACAGACAGACGGAGGGACATACCGATTACAGTATTCCCTCCCACTTTTCAAGCGGGGGGCATAATGAATCTTTTCTAGTATTTTTTGTTTGTTCATATTTATTGGACTAATCAATATACTATATATAAAACAAACTGTAATTTATTTTCTGCTAAAGAATCAGGATTAAGCAGTTTGAGTATTTTACAAAATTCGAGTGAATATGACGTCATTTTTAATCGCTATTTTGAGCTAATTAACACATTTCATATTAAAACACTAAATTTTCCGAATTAAAGTGATTATATTAGTGTTATATTGGAAATTCACAGAGTTGTATTACGTTCAGTAAGATATTCACAAATCCTTTCTCCTATGTAAACGACGGTAAGAAATGATTTTTTAAAAAATGAATATCCGCCATTTTGAATCGCTATATTGATCTTAACTTACAGCTGTACCATCATTCAATTGTAGAATATTGAGATGTAGAGGAAAAAATACAAATCTGCAGTGTATGGATAATTGCATTTGTAAAATCCTGAACAAAGCAGAATATAGAAAAAAAGATAAATAAATCAGAGAAAATTAGAATTAAATGTAGAAACAACTAAATTTTCAGAGTTAAACTAATGATGTTAGCATTCTATTATCATTTTTATACTTGTATTAAACTCAGGGAAATTTTCACATAGTATTTCTCCTTTTTGAACGATATTAAGAGAAAATTAGAAAAATTTGATGTCCGCCATTTTGAATCGCCATTTTGACCTCTTTAACGCCATTTTCATGAAGGGCAGCATATTTTTTCGGATTCAGCATACTCGATTTAGGTTAAAAAATTATGCTGGACCAAATAATAATTACTTGCCGTTAGAAGTATTTTTTTTCCATAAATCAGACCAGACTATCCCCCCCTCCCTTCTGGGGCCTGAGGGTATTAAAAATTATTTAAGTACATAGTTATGATCTTCTTATTTATTCCAGGGTAATAAACAAACTAACTAACTAAATACAAAGTTATGATGAGCAAGAGTGCCTCTTCAAAAATTGTAAAAATAGATTGTATAGTGAAATGCATTCATTTAAAATTTCCCTCTCTCCTCCTGGATATTAATAAAACCAACTAAGTACATAGTTATTATAAACAAGACTGCCTCTTCAAAATTCTGAAATTTAAGGTAAGTCACTCGTCAGCTTTTTAGAAAACTTCACGCAGAAGCTTTTACTTCAAAACTACTTATTAAAATTCAATTTTTATAACATATTTAAATTCAATAATGTAAATTTTTTAACATTCAATGAAAAAACTGCTCAAAAATCTACAAAGAAGCAAGATTTATGAGGGACTATTTCTTTTGGTGGAAGGTATTTGCAGAAAATTCTGCAAATCTGCACATTTATAAAATTTAATGTAATGGAAATTTAACCTCACATACTTTTACTCGGGGAAAAATTTTCCGTTTTGATATTGCTAA
>NW_026939641.1:0-9293 GCF_032062105.1 Saccostrea cuccullata | reverse complement strand
ACACGAAAGGCACCGACATGGGTGTATTATATATACTATCAAATACAACAAGTTGACATTTTTGGAAAGATTTTTTTCTGAGTGCAAGGTAAAAAGGGGGGGGGGGGGTACTACCATTGCTCTTTCGGTCTTGGTATTGTTTATTTAGCACCTGCGCATTGCATTGTGTTACCATTTCACAAATATATTAGAAATCTTTGATATATTGAGTAATACAAAAATATAAACTTAATAGAAACAGCAGTTTTCGTTACTCACGAGAATATTTTTAATATTTATCCTTATAGAAGCAACCAAAGCTACTTTCACTTTGTGTGTGACGTGACGTCACAGTTATGGTCACGTGTTGTGCAGGGAGCTGCCTTTAGACTCGTTCGTAATAAATGGGTAGGCTTTACCTGATTGGCTGAATTCAGGTATGTAAATATTTTCATTTTAAAGTAAAAATATTAATGTTTGAAATAAATGATGGAATGTGGGAATATTACAAAAAATATAGAAATACCAGGGGAGATTGTAGGAGTGGGGATTGATATTTTTGGCAGGGTGTCATTTACTGCCGATCGCTGAAAGTTCTAAATAACTGCAAATTTGACCTATAAACGCCACGGCACGGTATATTTTTTTTCCATGTTTTTAATAAGTGCTTAGAACGAACTTTCAAATGATATCATAGATTTGTTTGAACGGGAATTAGTAAATTACTTGGAGGGCATAAGGTTTGTATAGAGTTCTATGGGAAATTAATTGGTACTCTTTTACCTATATACGTCTCTGGTCTGTGCAGTGTTGAAACAACTAAATTTGAAACCCGGATTGGTTTTTCCGAAATACAATGCCGGTCAATAGAACGTGCAATCTATTGACCGGTCAATAGATCGCCAGTCAATAGATAGGTTTGAAAAGATAAGAAAAAGTGAAAACACATACAGAATAGATGAAAATATTAAATTTATAATAAAACAACAAAATTCATTTGATTAGGTAATAATATTATTTGTTCAGACATTTCTCTTGTAAATGCATGGATACATTTATTTTGGTAAAAAAAAAACTTTTATCAAATGAAAAAATCAAGAAATCTTCATTGGTTTCTGTTAGAATAATCAGATTAAATCATCTTGTGAATACATATACATGCATTTATAAAGTTTTTTAATACTCAACTTTCAAATTTGTATGTTTTAATTTTATTGATATTAAAAGATTCAGTACACATACAGTGTTTTAATTGCTCTATATTATTAAGCTGGTTCAGACTTAAAAGATCGCCCACATGGCACAGTGGAAGAGCATCTAGCGGTTTCAGAGTTGTGAAGTAAGGACTTGATCCTTAAGTTGTGGGTTCAAATTTAACAGTGGGACATGAACAATTGGCCCTTTCAAGGTTTTTGATGAGGCAAGGTCTCATGTCACAGTAGATGCTGGCAAAGATCCCTCACTGCTCATTATGGCCTTGGGTGCCGAATTTAGGTCAAAATTTGCAGCATTCCATCGGCAAGTGGTGGATTTTTGCTTTGCTTGCAGCAAAAACAATTTATCATTGAGTCAAATACTAACTGCTGTTTTTTTTTTCATACTAATTGTTTGTCCATTATTTATACACTGAATTGACGACATATTTTCCCGTTATTTCTCCATCATGACAAGGAGTACACAGCAGGTGTGACAGGTCGGCAGGGGATGTTCACTCCTCCATGGCACCTGATCCCATCTCGATGGGATCAGGAGCTCCGTGTTTGCTCTGCTCCTATATTGAATTGTTTTATGGACTTAATTGAATACTTATCATTATATCTCCATATTCTTCTTTGCTAAAGTGAGCTTTTTCAATTTTTATCTCTTGTAAACTTTCACATTTTAGACTTACTAATCTAGAACTTATTTTACAATACTTGGCTCAAAGGATCCTTGGGTAAAAGGAATTCAAGTTTGCTTATTAAATTTTGTTTTTTGTTTTTTTTTTCAAATTTATTGTAGATAATTACAGTCAAACCTCATTATCTCGATCTTGATGGGACCTGAAAAATTTAAGATATCCAAGGAATTAAGAAATACTGTATAGCGGGTTTTCTTGGCAGGTATAAAATTTGGCGTTTTGCCTGCTCAAAGGTGTGCCAACAATTTTAGCGCAATTTATTTTAGCGGACACAGGGTTTCAGCTATTCACAGATGAACAATATGAAGACAACTGAATATTTTAGTCATTAAAATTTTAGCGGGCTACCACCAATAAGCCCAAATAACCCGCTATACAGTACGTGGTCTGGTCAGGAGTTCCCATTCACTTCAACATTTCCATGGTATTCAAGAAATCTATGTTTGAGATACATGTATCAAAGTTCAGCTGTATAAGTAAAAATTGTGTGGCGTTATTTTAAAATCTCAAGAACTAGTGTGGACCAGAAAAATATTAAACTTATATGAAAGCTCCTCAAAGTTAAAGAACAGATTTCAAATTGTTCAAATTCATATTGTAGGGTGGGACTACAGTATATGAGAAAAATGATTTTTAAATCTTTTCATGATGAACAAGACCATCATCACCAATATTAAGAGGCATTCCTCAAAAACATGATTAGTAAAAGGACATTCGGCAATCCTCTGCTGACTCCGCTAAGCTCCATTCAAACCTCAGATGTCATAGGTGGAGGAATATCAATTCGATACATTTCTCTGTCGGAAACTGCCTTGTCACTCATTTTTTATTTCACTCTGCTGTAAGTTCTTTGAATAGGTATCTTCATTTGTTATTGATTCTTTATTGTATATTGCTTTTAATTACAACCATATGTTAGTATAGTCTTTGAAAGCAAGAACATAGTGTTTGGGGTGCCACAAAAGTAAAACACTTGAATGAAATTCAAATAAAATCGGCAAGATGGTAGAACGTACACCTTTGATTTTTCTATTGCAGGAGAGTGAGATACCAAAGAGACTTACAAACAGTTGTAGAGGTCAGTGGGGTATACAAAAAAAATATATATATATGTAAGTGCAATAAAATGTAAACAAAGTTAATGCAAGATAACCAGCACGAACATGGGTCGCCATACCACGCCGATACCCGTGACAATAAAGCAGTCAGGTGTAATGAATGCGAAGAGTATACCCTGGTGCTGATATTGTAGATAGTAAAACTGACAATGGAATATGCCTTTATTTATGAGTCATGTTCAGATTTAAGATATATGTGACTATAGTGCAGATAGGAGTAACGACTGTAGAAATGATCAACACTGTTGAAATATTTGAAAAACTTTTTTTTAAATTGTCATTCTTATTACTCTGGGGTCCAATTTGTATTGTATACCTAATATAACATTCGATCCAATTGAAAAAGAGAAAAAAATGACAGTCATCATTATATTATTGTTTCTTTTCAATAGGTATATATACAAATGTACACTAATTAGGTGCCAATACATACATATATCAATTCAAAACTTGGTTCCAAAAACTGGTACATTTTGTATTTTGATCTATAGATAAATTTTTATATCTTTTGAAATAACATGTACTAGGTGGACTTATAATTCACCTTATTATTGTAATAAATGATGTAAAATGATTCAAATTACATGTTTTAAGAAAAATTATATCTAAATTATACATGACTGACTATTTACAAACAAATTATGATGAAATACTGTGACAAGGGGAATAACTCCTGGATATTAACGTGGAATGCCAAACCAACTTTTTATTTTATAGATTTTTGAGTCATCCTTTTTAAACAATGGTTTCAGCATTGAAAGGCCGATATTAGCTCTTAATTATTTTTTAATATTTTTTTTTGTATTTTTTCAAAGAAAATGAAAATAATTATTTATATCCAAATAAGTTGTTTTCAAGTTAAAATTTTGCTGTAATCAAATGCATTATATGAATATCTTATAAAATATGTGAAAAAAGGCTGGTTAGACTTTTTAATTTGTTTAATAAAAATTAAAAAATGAAAATAAAACACTTTATTTGTGAATATTTTTTTAAACCTATGGTTCAAAACACCATAAAACTAGTCACAACTAAGGACAACATGTTTGTCAATCATATTTTTGAAAGAAATTGAAACGAAATTGTGAAATTTTAGAGAAATTAATTTTCTTTTAATATTTGGACCTAACCCGATCAAAATTAAACTGATCCTGATCGAAATTAACACAAAATGAATAAAATGCTAATTATTGCCTCTTCGTGTATTTACTATGAAGAAATCCATTTTATTGTCAGGTTCAATAATGTTTTAACCCTTATAACACCTTATCAGACTAGTATTCTTGGGGAAATGTTATTTATTTCCAAATAATTGTACAATTATAATTGGGATCGCTTTAATTTTGATTGGGATTGGCCAAAATTAAAAAAAATAATTTCTCTAAAATTTGGCTATTTCCTTTCAATTTCTTTTACAAATATGATTAATGAACATGTTCTCCCCAGTTGTGACTGGTATTAGGAAGATTTTAACCACAAGTTTAAAAAATATTCACAAATGTTGCGTTTTATTTTCATAAATATTTTTTATTTAAAAAAATTTAACATCTATACGGCTTTACTTTACATATTTTATTACATATTCATGCAATGCATTCATTTACGTCAATTTTTCTTTTACAAGAAAGCATCTATTTTGGATGTAAATAATTTTTTTCATTTTCTTTGAAAAAATACAAACTCACACAGAGATCTATAAAATAAAAAGTTGGTGTGGATTCCACCTAAAAGACATTGGAAGAATGTTACTATGGTATGTTTGTCTGGTACACAATCTGCTGAGGCCTATAAACAGTAAACAATTCCAATTTTGCCCCCCCCCCCCTGGCTTTCACTGAAAGAAATTTCACTGGAGGAAATTTAATTTGGGTCCATTCTGTCTGACTGTTTGTCTGTAACACTTTCTCTTCCAATTGCCATATCTCGTACAGATTTTAAGCTTTCACAATGAAAGTTTACTTACCAACTTCCTAAGACCGAAAGAAGACCCCAATAGCTGATTTTGAATTCAAAAAGTCAAAGGTCAAGGTCATAAATTCATAATCTCCTTATAAATATTAACGGCACAAGTTTCTTCCAATGAATACATGTTGACTCCATATGAACTCACCGATAAATTATGTTGAACATTTGTGAAGTGAACGACCTGTACTTATACAGTGATAGATACCCTTGGATACTGTTATATATAAGAAAATTTTTGCAAATGTAGATATTTTATGGTACACTGTTTCACTCTGTAACAGCTCATCGGGCCGCCTAGCAGACGACGACAGCATCTCCTTTTTTTGGGCTCTTTTTCTCCATAACAACACAGACTATGGTGATTCAGTGCTTACCCTGCCAAATATTATTTGCTGGTGATGCAGCAGTCAAAATTTCCTCCTGGAATACAGCTTTCCTATAAGTTCTGGCAGAATGAAAACTTTAAAATTCATCTCCTAATTTCTAGTATTGTCTTCTTACAGAGTGGTGTCCCTTACCAGTCTTTTGACAGACATGTCTTCAGTAGTCCATTCACCATACAAGTCGTAGTTCTCTCCCGCTAAGTCCTGTTTCAATAGCCCTAAATCCCATATCTGTAGAAACAACTCCTGACTCTAAATCCTGTCTCTGTAGATAAATCTCCTGACTCTAAATCCTGTCTCTGTAGATAAAACTCCTGACTCTAAATCCTGTCTCAGTAGACAAAACTCTCGACTCTAAATCCTGTCTCGGTATGAAAAAAAAAAACCTGACTCTAAATACTGCCTCCGTAGATAAAACTCCTGACTCTAAATCCTGTCTCTGTAAATAAAACTCCTGACTCTAAATCCTGTCTCTGTAGATAAAACTCCTGACTCTAAATCCTGTCTCTGTAGATAAATCTCCTGACTCTAAATCCTGTCTCTGTAGATAAATCTCCTGACTCTAAATCCTGTCTCAGTAGATAAATCTTCACACAGATAAAACTCCACACTCTAAATCCTGTCTCAGAAGATGAAACTCAAGACTTAAAATCATGTCTCTGTAGATAAAACTCCTGACTCTTAAACCTGTCTCTGTAGATAAAACTCCTGACTCTAAATCCTGTCTCTGTAGATAAAACTCCTGACTCTAAATCCTGTCTCTGTAGATAAATCTCCTGACTCTTAATCCTGTCTCTGTAGATAAATCTCCTGACTCTAAATCCTGTCTCTGTAGATAAATTTCCTGACTCTCAATCCTGTCTCTGTAGATAAACTCCTGACTCTCAATCCTTTCTCTGTATATAAATACCGACTCTATAGCTCTAAAAACTGACTCTTCATCTCTAAATACTGACTCTGTAGCCCTAAATCATGTGTTTGTAGCCTGTCTCTGTAGATAAAACTCCTGACTCTAAATCCTGTCTCTGTAGATAAAACTCCTGACTGTAAATCCTGTCTAAGAAGATGAGACTCCTGACTCTAAATCCTGTCTCAGGAGATGAAACTCCTGACTCTAAATCCTGTCTCTGTAAATGAAACTCCTGACTCTCAATCCTGTCTCTGTAGATAAATACCGACTCTATAGCTCTAAAAACTGACTCTTCATATCTAAATACTGACTGTGTAACCCTAAATACTGACTCTGTAACTCTTAATCATTTCAATGTAACTCTAAATCATGTCTCTGTAACTCTAAATACTGACTCTGTCACCCTAAATCATGTCACTGTAACTCTAAATACTGTCTCTGTAGCTCTTAATCTTGTTTTTGTAGCTCTAAAAACTGACTCTTCATCTCTAAATACTGACTCTGTAGCCCTAAATCATGTGTTTGTAGCCTGTCTCTGTAGATAAAACTCCTGACTCTAAATCCTGTCTCTGTAGATAAAACTCCTGACTGTAAATCCTGTCTAAGAAGATGAGACTCCTGACTCTAAATCCTGTCTCAGGAGATGAAACTCCTGACTCTAAATCCTGTCTCTGTAAATGAAACTCCTGACTCTCAATCCTTTCTCTGTAGATAAATACCGACTCTATAGCTCTAAAAACTGACTCTTCATATCTAAATACTGACTGTGTAACCCTAAATACTGACTCTGTAACTCTTAATCATTTCAATGTAACTCTAAATCATGTCTCTGTAACTCTAAATACTGACTCTGTCACCCAAAATCATGTCACTGTAACTCTAAATACTGTCTCTGTAGCTCTTAATCTTGTTTTTGTAGCTCTAAATACTGACTCTGTAACTCTACATCACTAGCTCTGTAACTCTAAAAACTGACTCTGTAACTCTAAATAATGACCCTGTAACTCTAAATCATGTTTCTGTAACTCCCAATCACGTCTCTGTAATTCTAAATCACGTCTCTGTAATTCTCAACTTCTGACTCTTTAGCTCTGAATCCTGTCTCTGTAACTCTAAATCATGTCTCTGCAACTCTAAATACTGAGTCTGTAGCTCTAAATACTGACTCTGTAGCTCTTAATCATTTCTCTGTAACTCTACATATTGACTCTATAGCTCTTAATCTTGACTCAGTAACTCTATAACATGTCTCTGTATCTCTAAATATTGACTCTGTAGCTCTAAAGACTAACTCTGTAACTCTTAATATTAAATCTAGCTCTGAATACTAACACTCTTAATCCTGTATCTGTGCATAAAACTCCTGATTCTATATCACGTCTCTGTAGATAAAACTCCCGACTCTTTAATCCTGCCTCTGTAGATAAAACTCCTGACTCTAAATCCTGTCTCTGTAAATAAAACTCCAAACTCAAAATCCTGTCTCTGTAGATAAATCTCCTGACTCTAAATCCTGTCTCTGTATATAAATCTCCTGACTCTAACTCCTGTCTCGGTAGATAAATTTCCTGACTCTCAATCCTGTCTCTGTAGATAAACTCCTGACTCTAAATCCTGCCTCTGTAGATAAAACTCCTGACTCTCAATCCTATCTCTGTAGATAAAACTCCTGACTCTAAATCCAGTCTCTGTAGATGAAACTCCTAACTCTCGATTCTGTCTCTGAAGATAAAACTCAAGACTTAAAATCCTGTCTCTGTAGATAAAACTCCAAACTCAAAATCCTGTCTCTGTATATAAAACTCCTGACTGTAAATCTTGTCTCTGAAGATACATCTCCTGACTCTAAATCATGTCTCTGTAGATAATCTCCTGACTCTAAATCCTGTCTCTGTAGATAAATCTCCTGACTCTATATCATGTCTCAGTAGATAAATCTCCTGACTCTCAGATAAATATAAAGACACTTAATCCTGTCTCTGTAGATAAATACCGACTCTATAACTCTAAATACTAACTTTGTAGCTCTAAATACTAACTCTAGAGCTCTAAATACTGACTCTTCATCTCTAAATACTGACTTTATAACTCTAATTAAATCATGTCTCTGTAGCTCTGACTCCTGACTCTGTAACTCTAAAGCCTGACTCTGTAACTCTAAATCATGACTCTGAAGCTCTAAATACAGACTGTAGAACTCTTAAACATGTCTCTTTTACTCTAAATCCTGACTCTGTAACTCTAATCATGACTCCGTAACGCTAAATCATGTCTCTGTAACTCTAAATCCTGACTCTGTAGCTCTAATTCATAACTCTGTAGCTTTAAATACTGCCTGTGTTACTCTAAATACTGACTCTGCAACTCTAAATCCTGTCTCTGTAGCTTTAGATACTAACACTGTATCTCTTTATACTGACTCTGCAACTTTAAATACTGACTCTGTAACCCTAAATACTGACCCTGTAACTCTAAATCATGTCTCTGTAGCTCTAACTACTGACTCTCCATCACTAAATACTGACTCTGTAACTTAAATACTGACCCCGTAACTCTAAATCATGTCATTGTAACTCTAAATACTGACTCTGTAGCTCTAAATACTGACACTGTAATTCTACATCCTGTCTCTGTAGCTCTAAATACTGACTATGTTACTATAAATCCTGACTCTATAACTCTTAATCATGTCTCTGGCTCTAATATTGACTCTGTAACTCTAAATGCTGACTCTGTTACTCTAAATACTGTCTCTGTAACTCTAAATATAGTCTCTGTAACTCTTAATACTATCTCTGCAACTCAAACTCATGTGTCCATATATACTGCGACGTGGGACCTCGATTTATACAGTCTCATCCGAAAGCCCGATCTCCACGTCCCACAGTACTGGATTCGAACCCGCAGCGTAAGATCGACTCCATACCTTGCAACTCTACAGCAGACGCTTTAACCACTGAGATAGTTGTCTTGATTTGTCATGATATGCTATGTTGACAAAAAATTATGTGAATGGCATAAATATGCCACCATACACC
>NW_026939640.1:0-95662 GCF_032062105.1 Saccostrea cuccullata | reverse complement strand
TATTAAAAAAGTTTTAAAGGAAATTGGCACAAAAAAGGAGTTGGGGAGCGTTTGGGGAACATCTGTAACGGTCCCCGTTACAATTAGAACTAGTTATTATTATTATTATTATTATTTTTCTTCTTCTTCCTGGGTACTTTTTTGTCCGGGAATGATCTCGTAAACTATACATCCGACTAAGGTGAAATGTTTTTAGGGTCAGTAGACATGTTATGTAGATTTGCGGAACGAAGGTCATTTTGCGCGCACGTGCTTGCAAGAGCGTGCACGTGCAACATGTGTAATGACCGACTTAATTGATATAGGCGTAACTTTTTAAATTTTTGATGAAATGCTTTGAAACTTATAATAAGGATATATTAGTAGCATAGACAATATGACATGGTCAAAATAGCAAGATCTTCACGCGCATGCACGTGCGCTTTGCTCTGATTGGCTGAAACTAAAGTCTCAATATCTTTCTTGTTTTTTGACGAAATCCTTTGAAATTTTGAAAATAACCATGCATTAGGATATCCTACAACATGAAATAAAGCAATTATCATGAAAACACGTGCATGCACGTGCGCTGCAATCTGATTGGCTTAAACTTTAAATAGCTATAACTCCCTTGATTTTCAACCAAACAGGATGGGATTTGGAACATAGATAGATATACTGGACTACTACAAGAAAATATGGTCACCATGCACATGCATACACGTGCATGTATGTGCGCTGCAATCTGATTGGCTGAAACTTTAAACAGCTATAACTCCCTTGGTTTTCAACCAAACGGGGTGGGATTTAGAACATAGATAGATGTAACGGACATCTACAAGAAGGTATGGCCACCATGCTCATGTATGCTCGTGCGTGCACGTGAAATGAGCAAAATCATTTTGCTTGAATGAGCGTATCTTTTTAATACTTTTGGATTAAATACTTTAATATTAAGTATATTAAAATATATAGATTGTGTAGACAAGATTATATGGTCGTTACGCACATGCATTCACATGCGCACGCGTGCAATGCTAAAATTTGAATGAACTTTGTACACTTATGGGTAAACGTTTTTAAGTCTCAAATGCATCGAGTTTGTCTTATTTAATGAAGCTTCCAGGGAATATGGCACCAAAAGGGAGTTGGGGAGCGTTTGGGGAACATCTGTAACGGTCCCCGTTACAATTAGCACTAGTTTTTAATGTTTATTTCGTGGTCAAAAAGTAATCATATGAAATAATGACATAAAAGGTTAATTCTGCACCTCCTATATTACTTTTTTAATAGACACAAAAATTATCCTGTCGCAATCATGGGGTTCCACAGAATTGTATTATTTTTGGATTTTTTTAAAGGTCGACCACTTTGATTTTCGTTATATTTTCACATTTTTAATATCACGATGGATGACTCAACTTTATAACTTTCAGAATATTTTCATATTTTTTTGTACAAATAAATATCAGAATCTTTTTGTAGGAAGTTGAATTGCAGGAGTTCGACAATTGTATTGAAATCAGCTTCTTTCAAAACAAGACATAATATTTCTGAAGTTCATAGCTCCCCCTTGAATTTCTATTTCTCCGGAACCATAGGCTGTAATTGATCGTATTCTACTTCCGATCATGTCTTTAAAAACTTTTTCGGTAGTCGTAACGACGACATCACACTGTAAGCATGCGCCATTTTTGACAATCGCTATTCCATTTCTTATTGTAAGTGAAATATGAGTATTAGAATCTTTGAACGAGAAATATACACTTGTCGTCACATGACCACAGTCTTCAGGCTTAAAACGTATCTGAAGGGCCCTAAATATTAAATTTATTGGTAACAATTTCACACCATTTTCTCGACTTTTTTGAAGACCAACTGAAGTATCAATTAAACTTGCTTCTTCAAATGCACTTGTTAAATAATAATTCCGTCCGTTAGCACTCTTTTGCCGAGAACCAAGTGACGTCAGAGAGTCGAGTTTTATTTCCGTCGCTTCTCTGTGTCCAGGATTCGTTATCAGAACGTAAGTAGAGAGTTCTAATGCCCATTGAAAATCTTTTGTTCGCAGTGCTTCACGTGCCTGTTCCAAGAGTTTATTGACACCGACTAGTTTAATCATTCTATCCGCCTTTTCTGTTTTTGACAACGGTGATAAGTCCACAGCATCACCACTAAACCATCCTAAGTACGAGGTGAACACTGTTCTGACCGACCATTCGGTAGTACCGTAAAATTCTTGTAAATATGGATGCTCTTTAAGGTTTTTTGGTAATGTGACTTTATTTGCTATATCTGTAGGGTCCATTCCCATATTGATGTAGCGTAATGTTTGATCGTGGATATACTGAATTGCGTCGCGATACACTGTCAGAACTTCCTGTATGTTTGATTTCCCCACCAAAGGGCGCGTATGACTAGGAACAAGGAATTGTGGGTTGTATTCTATAATGGTATCTATGGACTCTACCCACTGAAGAAGATTTCTATCAGGCGTTCCTCTAATGGCGTATAGATTTGGAAATGCCTTGTACATATCATCTGCACAGAGAAATGCATCCTGTTTTGGTAACCAAACACCAATTTGATCATCCGTTTCACCCGGAATGTGAACAATTGACATTTCAATGCCTGAATAAAAAACAAAAGTTTTTGGTTTTTTAAGAAGAGTGCAATTATCACTTCTATTTCCTAGTAATTGGAATAATTCCAATCATTGATTCATAAATGCAAAATCTTATCGATTTAGAATTATAAAAGTAATAAAAAAATTATGTTATGAAATAATTGGCGAAAATTTGCACCATTTTAGGACAACATGGAGGTCAGAATAAAAATTTAGGTTTAGGACAAAGAAATAAGCTCTTTATATAGAAACCAGTCCTCACCTGCTAATGTAAGATTAGTAACTCTTTTATGAACAAATTTATTTGGGAAAACCAGTCCAAGCGTCGATTTTCCATCGCCATACTTCAACATTTTTCCAATCCCAGAATTCACTGCATCTGGCAAGAAGACACCAAATTGTCGCATTGCCCGTCGATACCCAGCGGTATTCGTTGTGAACGTTCGTTGAAATTCTTTGTTAATACTTTCATGTGCCCATATATCAGGAGGACTCGATTCTTTTTCGATGAACGCCTTTAAATAAAAAAAAAAAACCATGCAAACATGAAAATAGTTTGCTTTAAAGAAGTCGTTTATTGTATGTGAAGATTCAGAGAAATAATTAACATGTACACTGTATACACGTTGTTGTTCATGTATGATTAAAGTCAAAGAAAATTTCTGCGATAGTTTTAATTTTTAAATATTAATTATTGCAATATTCTTCCTTTCATATTTGGCTTGACTTTTCTTTCCTTCAATTTTAGGAAAACCCCAACTAAGGTTGACTGCTAACACAAGAAATGGCCCTTTTATTCATTTATTTATTTATTGCAAGTTCTGCATCAAGTAATTGCTTTACAAGAGCCTTTTATTATGAGCCTTGCTTCCCCTCTGAATCAAAAATGCATGATGTCTTAATTATTGCAAAATTGCATGCAATTCACCAATATGATAATATAAATGATACTGTAAAATCACACTTGTCATATTTTCGTGGCTTGAGGAAAAATGCTGGTTCATGGGAGGTGCTTAATTATTCTTTTTTTTTTCTGAAATTACGTAGTGGACATGGTTTACCAGGTCTCTTCATACCACGACAACAACTAAACTAGACCCCTTCTGAAGTGAGTGATTTTTCAAGATCTTTCTTAAAAATAAACGTTCCTCTTAAAAGCTAGGCAATGAGACACGAGCGTTGAAATAACATAATTACATTATACAGTGTATATAATTATTTAAAACTACAGTAAGACAAAATTTAGTTTAACCTTTGCGCCATACGTATGATCTGCATGGTTGTGTGTGTAAATGATGGCTGCTACAGGTTTCTTCGTTATGTTTCGGAAGGCGGCCATGATCTCCAATGCAGTTTCGTAACTTTCCGTCACATCAACAATCACAATCTCATCTTTTCCTTCTATCATTATAGAATTGGCTAGCGCGTATCCAATGGCCATATACAAACCATCCGTTACCTACAAAGTAAATCATCAGAAATCTGACAAAGACCATATATAAAAGAAATTTTATTATCAAAACTCAAGAATGTTGTTTAAGTCCTTTGGTACAAAATTATGCTACAAAAAAAAAGGATTTCAAAAATTTAAATATATTTGTAATAATAACACTGTTTCCGTGTTTTAAAAAAGCCGTAAATCAAAATGCCAAAAAGGCCAAAAAGCATACAAATCAAACATAATAAACATACACAAACAAAAATGCAAAATGAAAGAATAAACTGCATCCCTTTTCTTTCTCCGAAATCATGTTAAATCTTCCTCATATATATTATTTCTATATGAAAATGTAGCCATTGGTGCAAAGAGAAATATTTTCTTCTTTTGGTATTGAATTTCAAGGTTATCAGATGCAATACTATATAATCTAATTTCAATCTAATGAATAGGATTACCATTTATTTTACTGCATACATGTATAGTGGTGAATTTTTTTTAATGTTGCAAATAAAGTATTATTTTCATAAACTGTATCAATGACCTGATTTATCTTTTTGATATATTTTTACAATATATCGGAAAAATATTTTTTCTTCCTTTTCAATTTTATTAGTAAAATTAAAGTTAACTAGATAATTATCAGGGGTGTCGAAATCGTTTTCAAGTCTGTAGGCCTAGTTAATAATTCCTAAGAAACTTTACAAGTGTCCTCTATAAAACACAAGATACTATGTTTTATTTAATTTTCTGATAACTCTTCTCAGTGCACGTTCCTTGAGTAAAATAATGCTTTACCAATACTCACTGTAGCTAATAAAGATTCTTTAAAATGGGTCTTTAATTACAATAATATGTTTTATTATTTGTTAAGAACATACACAACCTATGTCATAAAATTGGAATTTACAAGAGCACAAATTATTATTCAGGATATAATCAATATAAAATCATAGTACCGTCAGGTATTCTAATACAAAAGTAATCATACATTAGCAAGTGGTTTAAAAAATGTTAACTGATTAAAATTCATTCATCCTTTTTTCTATTTAATTACATGTATATAGATAAAATATCAAATATATAATTTTTAATTATTTAAGCAAAGTAGCAATCATTAAAAGAGAAGAATATTTTTTGTAACTCTTAAATTATTTAAAATAAGAAAATAAAGTTCAAAACTACTTTGATGTGTCCTTAAAATAAGGTCAATGAATGTTCAAGATTAGGTTGTAAAACTTGAATGACCATTGACATCTTACCTGGATGATTTCTGGTCGAGCGAATTCGACAGTATGGTTATGTAGCTGGTGGTCAACGGCAGCCAACCGCTGGATCCGCTCCTTGTACGAGGGGCCATTGATGGCCGTCCATAATCGGTTACCTAGGTAACCTGTCAACGCTAACAGCAGCACGAAAAATGCAATTTGGGGACCTTCCATACCCGCAACATTTAATGAACTACTCAGCTGATAACATCCGTTTTGGTGCTGAAATTATCAATTATTGCTTTAATATTCAACAAATATTTTTGCGAAGACTATTTATTTGAGTTAAAATTGTAGGTAAAATTAATTTTCACAGGTTAAGGTATAATGTTATCATGAAAAATGTATAACTGCAATCATTTATTTTAAATTAAACGTTTTCTTATTTAGTGAACAAGTTAGGTCAGGTTGTCGCTAAAAGGTGATAATTAAGCTTAAATTACTATCATGCAATTGCTGTTTATAATAAAAAAAAATTAATTTCAAATAAATAAATGTAAAACTTACCCATAGGTATATTAGCTTAAAGCGACAAAGTCCGGTGTAACGACGAAAAGTGACCCCCGTAGAATATTGACCGGGGGTCATTTTTCTACGTAGAAATTTGACCCCCTGGTCAATATTCTACGTAGAAAAATGACCCCTTTTTCTGTAGAAATCATGGCCGTGGGGTCATAATTCTCCGTGTGCATTGTAGAAAATTGACCCCGTAGAATAATGACCCCCTGTCATTTTTGATGCCAAAAACAATTCATTTTAGAAGGAATATTCTTATTAGGCATATGCAAGTGGGTAATATCAAGCTGACTTATGCTTTAAAGTGTTAATTTCTGAAAGCTTTTAAGCTAAGATAACGAAATCAAAGCGATAAAATACCTTGCATTAATGACACAAACTGTTTATCTCCACTAGAGGAAAACGGTATCAAAATGTTCTAACCCAAAGGCTATAGGAGCAAAGATACGAGAATTCATAGAAACTTTTATTAAATTTTATACCAGTAAATAAGTTTCCACAGTTGCCATTTTAATTCTAAAAAAGGGTTATTTCCAAACTCCCGCCAGAGGTCGTTTGTACCAAACCAAATCTCAAATCTCTGTGTGCGGAGAAGCAGAGGATTATGGGTAGTATGGGTCATTTGTAGCTGACAGTATGGTGTCAGAAAGAAAAGTTTCCGTTATTAATCAATAATGAATCTTTTTGATATTACCCTGGATACATAATTTTTCAAAAGTTAAAAGTTTTTTATCCATATTTTTAAAACGGGCACGAAAAAGTGTTCCAACATAGAAAAATCGTATAAAAATATTTGATTTTCTATGAATGAAGTTTCAAACTTCTTTAAAAAAGATAGGGATAATTTAATTGTTAAAAATAAGTACTAAATTAAATTGCCTGTGACCTTTATGTATGATACAAGGAAAACAAAAGGTGGTCAGCTCAAAACCTGTAAAATGTCTTTTGTCGTTTGCTAGTGTTAACAAAATAGGCATTGTAGCATAAAACATGATTAACTAAAAAAAAAATAATAAAAAGTTCCCATCTTTCCAAAAAAAGGGCACATGTAGTATCGTTTTCCTCGTTCTATCATGTACATAAAAATACATATGGTGATTTTAGGAGTTTTTTACCAATAGAAAAAAAAATTAGATGATGAAAAAGTTGTTACTTTACATGATATACTTATGCCCCCGTAAACGAAATTTCCGGGGTTTTGCCCCTGTAAACGAAGTTTCTGGGGGTATATTATACACTTATCCACTGGTTGTGAGTGGGATAGCTCTTTTATCAAACCCGCGACAGAGAACTATTCCCCGAGGGCTTGCCCGAGGGGAATAGTTCCTGTCAAGGATTTGATAAAAGAGCTGTCCCACTCACAACCAGTGGATAAGCGTTTTATTATACTGATGTATAATATAATTTCTGAGGTTTGATTTTTTTTGGAGTAAGATAATTCTGCAAGAATAATCTGAAACCTGATGACGTCACAATGCTACTGAAGTCATTATGACATCATCAGTTTAAAGATTTATCGCTGGAAATCAAAATTAGCGGCAACAATTGCATGAAAATTTTCCGAGGGTGGATAGCAAAAACTATACCCCGGGGTATAGCTTTGCTATACCTGGAGTATTAAGGATAGTTATTTTACCTTCTGAACTTTATATAGGAAACATTTTAACAGAAGTATAATAAAGCATTTTACCTGTCCGCTTGTCTGTTTGTATATTTTTCCACAAAACTTAAACATTGCCCATGCCCATGACTGGGTAAGACTACGGCTTTCATATTTCACAAGTGTATTTTTGTCACAAGACCTTTTTGTGTACAATCAATTTTGACCTTTTAATATTGACCTTGGATTTTGACACACTTTTACACAAGGAGAATATGGAGATATTAACTAACAGTATTCAATATCAAAGTCCATAAAACAATACAAAATATAAAGGAGCAGAGCAAACACGAACCTCCGAAACATCAGAGATGGAATCAGGTGCCATAGAAGAATGAGAATCCCCTGCTGACCGGTCTCATCTGCCATGTTCTCATTGTCACGACTGGGAAATAACAGAAAAATCCTCCGCAAACTCGACGCACAAATAACGGACCAACAAAAGCACGAAAAACATTAGTCAGCATTTGTTTCAATTTGATAAATTGCTTTTGCTGACAATGTCATTATGTCAACCATAGAATTAACGAAATGTTGACTTCAAATGAGACTGCCGATATTCTTGTTATTTATTTCATTTACTTGCTTGTCAATAATTTACTTCGTTTTCGAAATTGTTCATATGTAGAGCATGCTCTTGCGTATAGAATCAACCGAGATATATACATTCTGTTTGCAGGTGATGAAGGTAAATCGCTGCATAACCAAGGAAATTTGACGATAGAAAAGTTTGTCATCACATTTATCATTAAGCCTAGTTGTTAGATTACCATTAACGTCTTTTTTCAAGTAAAATTTTTTCAAGTAAAATATCCATGGGTGAGACAGATGTGTCAGACTCTGTGGTATCTTTCATCTCAAGCTAGCTCACAAGGATATATCGTATCGACGTAGGATTGAAAATTACCATTGTTAATTGACAATACGTCGTCGATATATATATATATCTAAATGTTGAGTTGAAGGCCACAGCAAGTATTTTCTTCTTTTCACGCATTAGACTTCGAACAAATTCTGTTTCAAGTGAATATAAAAATAGATTTACTTATAACGGAGCGCAATTGGTACCCATGGGAATTGCAATTTATTGTCGGAATATCTTGTCTTAAAAAAAAACAAAAAAAAAAAACAGATATTGTCGATCAGTAACTCAAGCATCTCTTACACGTCAACTTCAGAGTACTTTTGTGTGCAATGTGTTTTAACAAAATAATTTTGCAAATGACCAATGACCATTGTAAATTTACAAGTTCCGTTTTATTAAAAAAGCAGCTGTCATTGAAATAAAAAAAATCCTGGTTCACACCACTTTTTGAATAATTATATTGTTGCGCAGTACAATAAGAGTTTTTCCTACTCTACTGTCAATACGGAGTACAAAAGAGATTTGAATGAACATTTACTGGAACCCGCAATGTGTCTTTGTTTGGAATCCAATATATATCGGGTAATTCAAATTTATTTTTGCTCTGTGTAATATTAAAAATATTTAAAACTGACCCAAAATTTTGAAGAATTTCTTCCTTAGAAAGGGAAGTATGAGTATAAGTAGGATTACCACTTGTAGAATTAAATCTTAAAAGTTCTAAAATACAATTCAAACGAAGACAATGTTGTTACCTGCTTTGTCAACAAGGACCAGTACGTACTGATCATATAATCAATCTATTTTTTTTCACTTCTGGGTTATTGAACACAGAATGAATGAGGGTTTTCATATTACCCCTCAATCTTTGAATACGCGGCGTTAACATGGTTCTGATACATTTAATCCATTGTGGAAAAAATCAATAATTCCACACTTTTACTTTAATATTAACTTTTGGACGGTATGTGCTAGAAATTTATTTTGAAGTAAGGGCATGACAACTAAGAGTTCATTAATTTGCACAGGTAACCAGAGTCTATAAAATCCCAGAAGAAAGAGGATGTAACAGCAACCATTGATCACGTATCTGTGGGCGCTAGAAAGTGTTGAAAAGAGATTTTTGAGTTTTTATTTTAAGTTATAGATATCTCTGAAGGTTGAACTATTTTGCACTCAGGTGTATATTTTTGCCAGTTTTGGAGAAATTTGTAATATCATCATAAGAACTTCTTGATGTGTATTGTATTTCCTGTATATAAAGGAAAAAGTATAGTAATATATAAGGTAGTTAAAAAGTATGTATTTTAAAGCAGAATAAATGCATACAGATGTATATGTAAGTTTAGAGGTAAGAGCCAATGGAATTGAATTTATATATATAGTTAAACAATGTTGCTATCGATGTTCGGAGGTCCGTGTTTGCTCTGCTCCTATTTTGTATTGTTTTATGGACTTTGATATTGAATGATGTTCGGTATCTCTTTTTCTTGCTTCTGTGCTATTTTTACTCAAGCCCTAGAGGGGCTTGAGTTATCTAAAACGATGCTAGGTCATCGAATTACTCGGTTTAAAAACACAAAATATATTATTTTCGTAGATAAAAATATTTCTAGAAACAAAAAATTAAGCTTATATTGAAAACGTCAGTATATTCAAAGATATTAAGTGTTAAATATCGGATTCTTTTCTATGGCGAATGATCAATGAGTGACACTCCTCAGCCGCAACAGTTTCTTTACAGAAAGTAAATTCGCGCTTTCCTCTGCGTATGAATCTCGGGTAACTTTTTACAGTCGCCGACAAAGCATCCTTGGACGAGTCCACTTCAGACTCTGAAAGGTGACGCAGGTTACCCCATCGTAACAAATTCTACAATGCATGGCCAGAAAATGTATGGCTGTACCCCCTGAAACTGAAATTGCTTTTCACGGACCTGCAAATATTGTGTTCTTTGAGTGACAGTAAAATAATAGCACAAAATCATAGTTAAATTCTCGTATTATCTTAAGCTTTTGTAACGGAACCTATATTATGAAAACTTCTTTAGAATCCGTACGGACTAGGTATTGGACATGCAGCTCAGCTAGGTGAACCCCATCGTTTCAAGCCACGGTCCGGAGTAGGAGAGGATCGTACATTTCGGCCGTGGATTGCAACGATGGATAAATCTGTAGTTCACGTGGATTTTGGAGGCTGGACCCCCCTCCCCCCTTCCACTTGGAAAAACTGCTTGTAGCAAGCTATTTAGATTGATGTATATATTGAATATAATGTACGTCGTTAAGCAAAAAATACAAAAAGTACATATTGTATATAGTTTTAAGTATACTTAATGTCTACATAAAAAAAAATATTTCATGAAATTAAGATTAGAAACGGCAACGTTACTATGGTCTATAAAAATATTCCTGCAAGTGCGTCACTGACGTAAATTCATCTTAAAAAGTAGTACGATTAATCATATTTATTCTAATTAAATTCAATGTATTAACTTTGTTTCGTGTACATGTAGTTTATTCAACAAAAGATTGAACTCCTTAGCCTTCATCTTATAGAATTTTAGGATATTATATTAACTTCTGAATTTAGTTACTACAGCTTGAGTATTTCTGACGTTTTGTCAGTATATACTTGTTTTTTCTTGCAAGAATTTTCAAAGATTATAGTAATTAGAAACGTATTATGTCATTTTCGGAATAAAACCTTTGAATGAAAAAAAACCAAAATATATAATCATAAATTTATGTTCTCGATGAATAAATATTCATTGGGATTCTGCAAGTAAAAAATATACCCATACCAGATACATGCATTGGTTGTGATGCTACGTTTAAGATATCCAATTGAATTTATGTCTTCTAATGCTTATAGGCAAGATCACCGCAGCTTGTTTTTGCTAATTTTGTAAAAATCAAATAAAACACTTTGATGTTGATGAAAAATGTCATTTATTAAAATGACGGTATAAATGTGAACAATTTAACAAACAAGAAGGGGATCAGATTCACAAGCTTTGCTTATCAGTTACGTAAAATATGATAATGTCTGATCCCCAAAACTGACTAGAAAAAAGTATCTGTAAGACAAGACAATCAAAACATCATATTAAAAAGTTAGCAAATAGATGGCACATCAAAATAAAATAGGCAAACATTACAAGAAAAAGTTGGCAAAAAGATGGTACATCAAAGACACAATCAAAACCTCAGAAGAAAAAGTTTGCAAAAAGATCATAATCAAAACCAAATACATGAAAGCGTAAAACAATCGAGTAAAAACTATAATATATTATAAATTTTACATGACACATTAATGATCATATTAAGGGATAGGAATGTTGGGGTGGAGGTGGGTCTTCAAAATAGACGTGCTTCATGTTAGCGGTGGTGAGCGCGCGAGTGCGAATGACTCGCTGAGCTGACCACGTGACCTTACACATTCCATTACAATTAGGCAAGGCGTGGATCTGAGAATTTTCACAATTTACCAACGTAAATGTTCCGAAAACCTCCAAACAAATTATCGCATTAAATACATAAATACAATTATTATTCTAATAATTGATGTTTTATGTCTTCTAATGCTTATAGGCAAGATCACCGCAGCTTGTTTTTGCTAATTTTGTAAAAATCAAATAAAACACTTTGATGTTGATGAAAAATGTCATTTATTAAAATGACGGTATAAATGTGAACAATTTAACAAACAAGAAGGGGATCAGATTCACAAGCTTTGCTTATCAGTTACGTAAAATATGATAATGTCTGATCCCCAAAACTGACTAGAAAAAAGTATCTGTAAGACAAGACAATCAAAACATCATATTAAAAAGTTAGCAAATAGATGGCACATCAAAATAAAATAGGCCACAAGATGTGATATGCAGGTCACATCCATGTAAGATGTGACATGCAAATCACATCCGTGCCATCCAAGGTGAGCTTGCACACATCAAATCTATATGAAGGCAGTTAATCACTGGCCTCTCCAAACATCTTAAAGTAATGAAATGAAAAACAGAAATCTACCTTTCATTAATTATTTCATTACCAGTTATCACTAAAATGTAGTTACATGTAAAATAATGGAGGAAATATCGGTATTAATAAAATATCCGAGCAATGTTAATAAATAACAATATTGATTAATACATGTAAGTATGGAAGAAAACTAATTTCAGAGAAAATGACATATCGAAAACTATTGTTTATTGAGCCAGCAAGTAAGCAAAGTCAGACGAGGAGTATTTAGATATCCAAAAGCAGTTATTCACTGACCTGTCAATGTGGGAATGAACATGTTCCTTACGGTATTTTTAATTGTAAGAGTAGAACAAAACAGCAGTTAAATCACTGACCTGTATTTAAACTACATCCTAATATTTAACTATTTATCATGAATAGAACAAAACAGCAGTTAAATCACTGACCTGTATTTACACTACACACTTAGTGAGTATCAAACTATTTATCGTGAGTATAACAAAACAGCAGTTAAATCGCTGACCTGCATTTAAATTACATCCTAATATCTTACTTATTTTCACGAGTAGAACAAAACAGCAGTTAAATCACTGACCTGTATTTAAACTACATGACAGTATCTAATTATTTATCATGAATAGAACAGAAATGAAGTTAAACACCGACTCGCAATTAAACTACATTCTAGAATCGAACTAATGGGGGTAGAACAAACACAGCAATTAAATGCTAGATTATTATTATTATTATTTTTATTCATTTATATTTATTTATTTTTTATTCATTTTTTTTTTTTTAAGTGGAACAAAACAATAATTAACATTGACTAATTTTTGATCTTCGGACCTATATTGTAGCTCTCTCCATTTGAGATCAAGGTACAGTTAAATTACTGTACATACTTTAGTTCCACAAAACAGGTATAATAAATTGATATTCAGATAATTATGAAGATTGAAGAAGAATTATGCGGAGAGTGCTCATGAGTAGGACACACGGTCAGATATAATTCTACTTATTACAACCTTGAATTATTTAACTTTATATCTATGCGAGTGTTTATTTTATGTATTTATTTATTTATTTATTTATTTTTTTTTTTTTTTTTTTTTTTTTTTCTTTTTTTTTATTTTAAACCAGTTTTAAGAGTATCTTCCAAATTGTATTTTTTTTTTTTTTTAAAAAAAAAAAAACTTGTATCAGAAATTCAACAAATATAAACAACCCCAAAATATTTGCATAACGGCCCTTTCTCTTGGAACTGTCGGACCCAAAAGGTTGTATCCATTAATTCCATAAAGTATGCCCTTTTCATGGAGGAATCTACCTTACTTCTATTCCAAAAAGTATAAAGAAGTTTTACACGATGAAAGTTAATTCATTATGTTCCTAAGCGTTTTGAATAGAGTGTAACATTCCTAGATTATACTAAATTCACCATGTATATTGTGTCAATTGAAAAGTTGGCTCTAAAGTTCAGAATTTATTGTAAGTCAAAAAATCTAAATTTCACAAGTAATTAATTTGGAACAAATTTCGTAGATAGAATACAAAACTGTATAACACAGTAATATTCCTAGATTGCCTTCCTTACAAAACTCACAAATCGGTTCTTTGACAACTCTGCCTACTTTCAAACTGACCGGCCAATTAAAATCAAGGATAGAAAATTACATGAGCATAGGGAATCCGTAAGACATTAATTTACCACACTGAAATTAGGTAGAGCTAAGCATAGCAAATTCAAAGAACGCAATCCTAGGATCTAACCATAAATTTGATAACAAGAATGAGTTAATCACATTGCTATCGTCAGACAGGGAAGAGATGTCAAGAATGAAATACTGCCACCATGTGCAAAAATGCCCTTCCTAAACATCAAAAGAAAACGATTATCTTTCAACTACATATGTCAAACAAGACTGAAAATTAATAGCACATTTATATAAATAAATGATTGAGAAAAATTTTACATGGGGTTAATTAAGGCAAATAAATATTTAAAGATAAAGACCGCAGAAACGTACAATGTACAACATGAGCTAGTAAAACAAAACAGTGTCTTTCATTATGCTGTCTATTAGAAACAATTTAAAATAATTCATTTTAATTATTATTATTATTATTATTATTATTATTATTATTGTATTCTAGCCTGACAATGCTTAATTTCCGAACAGGGACATAAATTGAAAATCCTTTCATTATTGTACTGACCTTGCATGGGGTCTGTACTAATTTATAAAAATAAATTAATCCTATATTTACTAGCCATATAGGGAACTTATTTGAAATATTATGGAGGGAGGGATCTTCGTATATTATTTACTTGCTGACTCGCCTGTAAATGTTTTATTCGAAACCAAATTGAATGCTCTAGCTGGTATGGATGCTTCGTGAACCAACGGTAGTGGATATCCTGATTACCCGGCTGATTCGGGGCACACCTGTAACAACACTGCAAGCAGTTTAGCTTGCAAACATATGGATTTTATACCGGCTGATAGCATGAAAGTTGTTGGTAAAGTCAAAATGTATTTAGAAAACACTAGTGGACGGGCTGGTTTAGGACATTATCCATCGGCGGTGCGGATCTTATGCAATTTGTTAGATAGAACCGCTCGCTGAGTCAATATTTGATAAACAGTTCAAACCTGTGTCATTAACATTCATGGCATCCGGCACAATTCTGCTAGGCTCTCTGGGCTATTAACAGTTATAGCTACGCTTCCTCTTCACTCCGGCTGCTAGGATGTAGCAAATTTGCACACTGGCAAATTCATCAAAAGGCATCTGCAACTTAAACATGAAAATTATATGAATACTTTTAAGTCTAAGGTGTCATTTAAAGAAAGGACGCCAAAATCCAACAACTGAGTTGTAAACAAAGTGATACATCATGTACATTATCATGCTCATAGAAAGTAGAAACACTAGAAAGAGTAAATTTCCTCCTGAAGACCAACCGTTATAGCAAATAGATATTGTATTACAATCATACTGATAATAATCGATTAATTCTCTGCTGAGAGGATTCGCTTTGACGAAATTATACATATTCCATGATTCTACCAATTTTTCAAATAACAAATTAAAGAAATGTCGATAAATCAGAATAAATATGTTAAGTCCATTACAAAAGAATAAAATGTCACATGTATAGGATATACCACTATTTGTAACACGTACTTTGAAGCAACTAAGAAGTATTGTGATACTCTTTCTTGCAATTGACTGCAATAAACATGAAATGAAGTTGCCACTATGTTTAGATGTAATAGGGCATATATACTTTAAAACCAAACAGTGAAAGTATGGATAACTTCGACCCATATGCATACATATAAACTCTGCACAAAACATGAACATCAAACGTACGGATAACTCTACACTAAATGAAATCCTTCCACATTAGACGCAAATGTCATAATGTGCAAACAAATGGATAACTACCTCTCATTGGTATATAAGTAAAATCTACAAGGATACCAGGAACAAACTCCTTGAACATAGGTATGCCAAAGCACAACGATTAAAGCCATTGATCTTGCGAAATTTCATTTCTTCGACCACAATTAACTTAAAAAATATCCAAATCAAAAAATATAACACGACATAAACTGTTACTGGTACAAAGAAACCCTTAGCCTTGTTCTTATCATATACATGTGGATAGGTACAAATAAATGATGAACCCAAGAATCCCACACAATAAGAACATATACGCGGCTTACTCTGTGCTATTGATAAACACCGTGCGTAGGCACAGATAAACTTTGTACCCAAAACTCCCACACAATAAGTACATATATGCAGCCTACTCTGTACTATTGCTTAAAACTGTGGGTAGGCACAGATAAACTTGTACCCAAAAACTCCCACACAATTAGTACATATATGCGGCATACTTTGTACATTATGTACTATTGCTAACTGAAAACAATACTAAAATCGTGTAAAACATACCAAAATGATAGAATCTTGATTATAACGTTTACCTGTTACCCAACAATCACTTTATATATCTTGTTGCCTTACGATGTGCAAATTAATGAAAAATCTAATTCAACTGAATACTGGGTAACGTATCAACAATTACTTAAGTGAAGCACACAGTGCAATCGCAATTGAACTTCCTCAAACAATCATTAGCAATAAAACAATAAAGAAGCTATAAATCCAATGTTTATCCCTAGGTACAAACCATAAACATAAGCACAGTTTAGAAACTTGATAGACAAAACCATTTAATCAAGTGCCACTGGTAAAAAAAAAAAAAAAACATGAAGGAAGACTACAATTCTGTGCTATTATCAAATACTTGGATAGATAGGTACATAACAACTTTGAACCTAAACTCCCACACAATAAGTACATATATGCGGCCTACTCCGTACCAGTGTTAAACATGGGTAGGCACAGATAAACTTTGTACCTAAAACTCCCATACAATGAGTACATATATGCGGCCTTAACTCAGTACCATTGTTAAACATGGGTAAGCACAGATAAACTTTGCACCTAGACTCCCATACAATGAGTACATATATGCGGCCTTAACTCTGTACCATTGTTAAACATGGGTAGGCACAGATAAACTTTGCACCTAGACTCCCATACACTGAGTACTTATATGCGGCCTACTCCGTACCATTGTTAAACATGGGTAGGCACATATAAACTTTGCACTTAGACTCCCATACAATGAGTACTTATACGGGGCCTACTCCGTACCATTGTTAAACATGGGTAAGCACAGATAAACTTTGCACCTAGACTCCCATACAATGAGTACTTATACGGGGCCTACTCCGTACCATTGTTAAACATGGGTAAGCACAGATAAACTTTGCACCTAGACTCCCATACAATGAGTACTTATACGGGGCCTACTCCGTACCATTGTTAAACATGGGTAAGCACAGATAAACTTTGCACCTAGACTCCCATACAATGAGTACTTATATGCGGCCTACTTTGTACTATTGCTTAACACGTGGGTAGGTTCATATGTTGACTGTGTACCTATACTTTCAAACGATAAGTACATAAGATCTATAAACGTCATACCGATTGTAATTAATAATAATCAGACAGAATATATACTTTGACTTCTAGTTTCCTACCTATATTGTACGAAAGAATCAACAATAAAGAAACGAGATAATGCGAAACAATGCCCAGATAAATAACTGCTTCATAAGACGAAACCATTGTCATTATGAGCCACCTGGTCCTGAATATGTCTCGTCAGTAACAAGTTCACCAAACATGCATGCATGATTCTAAATATTTCGAACATTGATTTTATTGCCTAACAGCAAACAACCATCAAGACATCAACTAGCCTTTAACGAACAGCACTGACTGACAGAGCAATTAATTCTCTCATATGACCTTAAAACTTGGTAGCCTACCACAAACATAAGCTCCCCAGTGTGCATTTCATGTAGAATGAGACAAAAAGTTATACTGGCCTTAATATGCTTGGCGATTGAATAACTGCATTCCTTATACTTCAAAGGAACTTCCGCTGAAACCTCTGTGGCTCCAAAAGTGAACCCTGACAAAGACCGTCATGATCTCCAGCTGCGTATTTGTTTTCCATCAACGCCATCCTGCAGATACTGCCTTTGATGAATATTATCACAACTTCTCGCCAAACAAATCCGTGTCTCCATTGATATAAATGTGTTCAGTTTTAGTCGTTTAGTTTAACAAACAACAAAAATCAGAAATCACGCGCATTATGTGGGTATATGGAAATCTCTGTCCTTTAATTAACGAACGAATGCCAGTTCAAAACACAACACAAAGTTAATAAAGTCCAGTTCAAAACACAACACAAAGTTAATAAAGACCAATCATCAGAAAATTATACTCCACATGACTCCACATGGGCATTGCAAAATCTGCACATGTGAATAACACACACGTCTATCACCAATTGTGGGCAACACCCTCGGTTAAGTAAACAAAAAATAATCTCAAACAGCACAAATCTTGCAAATTGTGACAATAATCAACAAATGATGGAATAAGAAAGCACTTCTCTTGGCTGACTATAACGATCACAAAAAATTGTGATTTCTTCAAAATAGACGTGCTTCATGTTAGCGGTGGTGAGCGCGCGAGTGCGAATGACTCGCTGAGCTGACCACGTGACCTTACACATTCCATTACAATTAGGCAAGGCGTGGATCTGAGAATTTTCACAATTTACCAACGTAAATGTTCCGAAAACCTCCAAACAAATTATCGCATTAAATACATAAATACAATTATTATTCTAATAATTGATGTTATAAGTTGGAAAGGATAAGATTGCATATAAAAAATTCCCCACTACTTGGATTTGAAAGTATGAAAAAATCAGGAGACACATATACAAGGTTTTATTGTATAAAATATAGGGGGGTCAAATTTCTATGAGGGTCATTTTTCAACGTGTGTGAAGTCGTAGAATTAATGGTTTGGAATGTTTTTCTACAGTCGAAAAATGACCCTACTTGTCGTAGAATATTGACCGGGGGGTCATTTTTTTACGTAGAAAAATGACCCCCCGGTCAATATTCTACGGGGGTCACTTTTCGTCGTTACACCGGCATCCTTTCAGTGTTTGCACATAACACGATAACGCATCTAAATTACGTATAGGTCGGAAAGTGGGCCGCATTCCAAAATGCAAATCTTGTTCCTTGGACGGGGACTGTACTTAATAAGAATATATTTATTTGTTTGCGGCTCTTAGTTTATGTAGATTTCTTCTCGGGGGTTCAAATGACCGTAGAAATTGTATTGTTCTGTTCATTAAACGGTTGCAGGATATTGTTCGAGCTACACTTCATCCGTTTTTATTACTGCTTACATCACAATACCTGCATAAGCGAGCGAAGTGAGGCGGAAATACTTTTTATCATATTTCATTTCGATTTGAGAAATTAAATTGTTGAAAACCCTTAGTAAAGACTGAATTCAAATTTACTATTAAAGAAATATGACACTGGATAAAGATATACCTCAATTGATACATCAGCATGACGCATGAGTTTTGTAATCTGAGGTGGATTTTTGTCTCAACTTTTTAAAAAATGTTTGTAAAGAGTAGGTAACAGTCAGTAAAAATTGTTATATTTCAAAGTTAAAGAAATCGTATATTCTTCCATTAGCTACTTTAACTGTAAGTAAAACTGAGTGAAATAAACCTGATAACTGTAAGTAATGGTGAATAACTAGAACATTATAATTAAGTGTCAAAAAACTTATCAGATAAATAACGAAGTAAGATATATAAAGCGACAGGTTATTTTATTTACCTATATCTTACACAAGCTCAGGTAAGCAATCAACAGCGATAAAATAAAATAATCAGGTCACACAGAGACCACAACAAGCTCCAGTGACATAATCAAACAAGATATCAAAGGGGTAGATCTATTTATATCATTGCGTCAGCGTACTTCTACAATAACGATAACTATTCAAAATTCAGATGTTAGGCTTGATATGTTTCCACCTGTTTTTCAGTTCATTCTTATCTTCATAAAAACAGCAAAAAAGTTAATTTCTCTAATTCATTGGAAAAAATGGAAGGTTTAAGATCATTGTGTATACATTGTGAGTGGTATACATGTATATATACCATATGTACACTTTAAATTACGGAGATGTACATCCCTGAGTTGATACATGTAAAGTTCTGTCAATACATATACTTATGATTTTTCGGTTTAACCCCCTTCCCCGCAGTCACGCATTTTAACGCATATACCATTTCCTATTTCTAACGCAAAATCACGCATATACCGTTTCCCCGCAATCACGCATTTTCACGCACTTTAAAAAGTTCATTTAACCGTTAACTTCATACCAATTTCCTTTTATTTTATACTTGCAAAAATTTCATCAAAAAAGAAAAGTTATTTTTGTATTAAAATATAGCGACATAATATTATTTACGTTAAACTTTAGAGAAACGTGTACCACGCTAAAACTTGCTTGCGGGGAAATGGTAAATTTCTATTTCTATGACGTGAACATTTAGTGTATGTTGCATAACAGTTCAATAAGTTGTAAAGAGTTAAGCTCGTAAGTAAGCTGGTCTGATCAATGTTCCTGTGTCCCTCAATCTGTAAACTTTCACTTTTTTGTCTTAAGAACCACCAGGCCAATTTTAACCAAAACTAGCACAAAGGATCCTAGGGTACAGGAAATTCTAAATTATGTTATGCAAGATCTAGCCCCTTGCAGGGGGGAGATTATCGAGGAATCTAATTTTTTTCCCAAAATCTACTTCTCAAGAACTATTGTACCAGAAACTGTAAAGTTTTCTGAAATTGTCTAGAGTTCAATAAAAAAAATCATTCCCCAGTCGTTGAGAGAGGCAGCAAAATTTTGCATTGAAAAACGTAAATACGCGATAATACAAATATATAAATTCATTATATTATCTATATCAGACATTGAATTTAAAAAGAAATTAAAATGAAAAGCAATGTTGGTCTTCAATGACTGTTCGAAAAATTTCAACCGACTCAAAAATCATGTCTCATCAATGGTGATGTATTTCACCCTCCTACATGCAGCAAAGTTATGTAGACATGTGACTTAAATATGTAAACATGTATAATAAATACGTTAATATGCAAGTTGCCAATCTCTTTAGAGAATCTAATTTTAATAGTGGTGAAATTACTTACGCACACCAGTATACATCATAATACTGGCATCATACAAACAAGATGTGACAGAATTATGTTGACATGATACTTATTAAGTTAACATGATGGATACTGGTAATTGGGTAATTGTGTACATGCAACTTTTCAATGTAACAATGCAAGATGTTGATGTTTATATGTATGCGAGTTAATTAAATAATTATGTCAACATAATGTATATTGTAAATGTATAAGTAGAAATGCAACTTATTTTCTTGCATGTTGACATACATATTTTGCATGTTAAAATATAATTTGTATGTTGACATGAATAAGTCGTGGCATAAAAAAGTCGCATGTTGACATAAATATTTTGCATGTTTACATAAATAAATCGAATGTCAACATCCATGTAATTATGTTCCATCTTTTTTTGTATGATGTTGTATACTGGCGTTAGTAAGTAAGTTTACCAAAATTAAAATTCGGTTCTCTAAAAGGGTTGGTAACTTGCATGCCAACATTATTTTTATGCATGTAGACATATGTTAAAATGTAACATAATTATGTAGACTTGTGATTTATTTTTGTCAACATGCAAGATAATTTTGTTTACATGCAACGTATGTTCAGTTCAGTTCAGTTCAGTTCAGTTTATTCACCCAGACCAATCTATTGGTACATGGGGTATTGTGCATAAATAACATATATACATTATATACAATATAAACAGTCTGGTCAGAGGTACATACACAATATAGAAAACATAACAAAATATTAATGGTAGAAAAAAAAGAGTGGGGAAACATATCAAGGAGGACAGACAGCAGCATAGATTTTTTGGATAAATATACAAAGTTTTTTCATCACTTTTTCGTTTGAGGTTGACATAATTTCAGTGAATTTAATAACATTCGGTCTAGAAGAATAATAATTGCCCAGGTAATTCTTTCTCACATTAGATAAAGTTTTACATTCTAAAATATAATGAAATTCATCTGCAATTTGATTGTTTTTACAAAGTGTACATATTCTATCGCACAGTGGTAAACCTTGCCATCTTCCTGTCTCTATCGGTAAACGGTGATTTGTGGTACGAAATTTCATAAATATTGCTCTAAATTTAGGAGATAACTTATTAATATAATTTTCAAATCCAAAATTTTGTTTAAAGATTCTGTAAGTTTGTCCTTTTGAAGAATTATTAACGTCACTAGACCACTTTTGAATAAATTGATCTTGTAATATTTGTTTTACGGTAGCAGTTATCCATTTATAATTCATATTGGCACTCTGTTCGTACCATACATTTGGTAAACCACATATATTACATATTTTCTGTATACAATCTAACCATCGGTTTGTTAAATTTCCATCACAGTACAATTTAAACATATGTTTGTATAAAACATTTACAATTTTAGTTTGTGGGCCTGAAAAAAGCTTTGCCCAAAATGAAATCATTCTACAGTATACCGAGATGTACAGAGGAAAGCGACCTGTTTCACCATAGACCATGTATGTCAACATGCGACTTATTTGTGTCATCGTGCAAGTTATAGTTTCAACATGCAAGATAATACTATAATAAGTTGCATGTCAACATACATATCTCACATGTTGACATAATTAACTCGCTAGTTAATTTAACTACCCTCTTCGCTCACATTGGAGCATAAGTTCAACACGAGACTTCACCACTCAGCTTTCATCTGGTTTTCGGTCCGTTCTGGCCCCCATAAACATAAGCGGAGCAGAGCGGACTGAAAACCCTAGTCTAGCGACGATGCTTAGCTCTCTTCTTGGTTACAGTCTGCCTCTCACGAAGTCAGGTGAAGGTCTCTCAGTTCACCCTCGACTGTCTTACGCCAGGTTGTTTTTGGTCTTCTCTTAGGACTTTTTCCTGATGATGTCCCTCTGACAATTCGAAATTCTGGTATTCTCCATTCTAAGGAAGTGTCCTAGTCATCTTAATCTCAATTATAATATTATTGTAATTAACTCGCATTAACATAATTATCCTGCATGTTGCCATAAATAACTTGCATGTTTATGTAATTATCTGACATGTTTTAATAAATATGTTGTATATGAATATAATCCCGTTCCATGATATCAAACAAATGCGTTAGTAAGTAAGTTTACAAACATTCAATGAAAGAGATGGAGATAACGAACAGTTTTCAAGATCAAAAGTCCATAAAATGAGTTTCTCAGAAGAGACTAGTAACTTGAATGTAAACATTACATTATTCTTTTGCCTGTGTACATACATGTAAAAAGTTACATGTGAGTTTCATCTCAACACGATTTATCTTGCTTGTATAGGATAGAACTTTTACACAATATTTTTTTTAAAAACCATGTATAAAATTAAGAATATAAGCTGGAACCACATTTCAACACCTGTAATTTTTAAGTCACTATAATATATTATAGGAAAGCGTTTCTTGGGAACAGCAAACCTCTGTGTCATCCATATACATGTGTAGGGTAAGTGCATGATAACATAATACTTTAAGTTAGTAATGATAGATATTATACTATTATAGAATAATTAGTATTTACAAAAATTAATAATTGGAAGACTTCGATGACCAACTACCTTTAAGCGAACAACTGCTATCTTTCTGTATAATTGCATGAGACCTGTGTTAAATTCAACTGTTAATCTTCATCATTTTAAACAATGCTTTGCTCAATGGCCCTTTACGTTTATATACGCAATGTACTCTAAAGAGCTTTAACTTCCTGTTTTTTTTTTTTTGCAGAAAGAGTAATCTTCCTTAGATCAGTAATGAAAGTATTAGAATTTATAGTGTATTATTTATACAGAGAAAATTGACACAAAACTCAATATAGAATTTATACTTATTTATTGTGGCGTATATTGGCCGTGGCACAATACAAAATTGTGGGATGCCATTTCAATTGGGCAAACCCACCAAATTCAAAGATCAACAATGTGTGTTTCTTTTTTCTAACCGTCCCGGGTTAACCGCGGAGGGTCAGCACACATACAAATTGTTCAAATCAATCAATCAATCAATCAAATCAATCAAATCAATCAATCAATATGTCATATCTCAAATTCCAATATCAAGCATATCAACTTATTTTATCAAATCTTGCATATCAATATCATTAATATCTCAAACTTCATAGATCAAACATCTCAAACTTCAAATATCAACATTTTTCATATTTCAAACCTGTACGATGTAGTACAGTTCTAAAGTATATATTACTGTCACCAAGAGTAAGCTTATTAGCTTAGTTTACACTAGCATTAGCATTTCAACAAGGTGACAGTTTATTACAAGTTTCACACAAACATTCAGTTATCAGTTGACTTGGTGTGCGCAGACATATGTCATATCTCAAATTCCAATATCAAGCATATCAACTTATTTTATCAAATCTTGCATATCAATATCATTAATATCTCAAACTTCATAGATCAAACATCTCAAACTTCAAATATCAACATTTTTCATATTTCAAACCTGTACGATGTAGTACAGTTCTAAAGTATATATTACTGTCACCAAGAGTAAGCTTATTAGCTTAGTTTACACTAGCATTAGCATTTCAACAAGGTGACAGTTTATTACAAGTTTCACACAAACATTCAGTTATCAGTTGACTTGGTGTGCGCAGACGCCACATGGCTGCAAGTTGGCACAGCTTGCAGTCACCCCACACATTGGGGGAAGCAAAGCAAGTCAACTGGACCACGACCAATACTGCCAAGACCCCCCTTCCCAGCAAGATACTTGCACACATCTTGATTCGTAGATGTGCAGGCCTTTAGCAGACTTAGAATTTCCCATTATTAAGAAAAGGTTTTACAACACATAAGGCAATTAATCCTTTACCAAATGTGATGTATCTCACTTAATTCCTCAATGCCTAATAAAGCTCTGTCTTGTAGAAACTTACATGTCTATTAATTCCTTCTGAAATGTTTGAGCAACCTTGCAATGCTCTTTACCCCCACTGTTTTTTGTTTCTCCATTATTCAAGGCATGTAAGATCTAAATGGTTGTAGTTAATCAAAATTAAAGTTTCCAAATAGGGAATATTTCACTCAAGAGAACTACCTACATCATAATTCCTGTTTAAAATTTGCTAGGAAAGCCATGTCCTGCTGTTTGAAAAGAACCAAATTTTATATCTCCGAAAGCGACACATTCACCCTCTAATTACCGGTAAACAATTTAAGCAGAGCAATTTGAAATTCTTAGTCATATTCAATTACAAGAAGGTACAACACTACTTAGTGGTGGTTACAAATGCCTGTAAAAAACAATACTACCATTTTGGAAGCATACTGGCCTTGTTTAATATTCCTACAAAAAATACATTACCTAGTATTCCAATTTGTATATCATACTTACCAATTAAGCTGCCATGAAGATATTTGGCACTTAATAGATCCCGATTTAAAACTAGGATTTTTTGGCTGCAATTTCATTACCCATGCTTGCAGTACTTGTGTACTCGACTAATCTTATTGATGTGCTAATTGACTAAATCCCTTCCCTCTTACATATTCTTTCAATAAATATTATCAATGCCTGTGAGACATGTATGTGCATCTGAGCTCTACAGCTCTATATGACCACAATCTTCCACTGTGTAGCCCAAATGCATAGCAAAGTCTAAAATTCTTTAAGGTATAGATGTTTAATTATTAATTACATCAAATGGAAATATTTTATTTTACACAATATGCAATGAGCCTGAATACACCTATTACATGTACTGCTATCAATATGTGCTTGACCTTTCTTAATAGTATTTGATTAAAAACATACACCAAGTGAAACTCATTTTAAATGCAACCCCAGGGGACAATGCAAAGTCTTAAGTTTTAAAGTCTGCATAATAAGAACAGAGTTACAAAATATAAGCACCCTGTGAGGAACTTTAATAGCCCGAACATCTCAAAATTGAAGCCAAATGCAAATTCAAGGTTGAGCAATTTGTATAAAATTCCAAAAACATATAAACTTCCTGTGAGAGCTCTTCCGAAAAATTATCGATACATTGTTATCGATTTAAGGAACTTGCCTAATTGTGTCACTTCTTGTGTGTAAAATTAACCAGAGTTTTATTAGGACCATATATTTTATTTGCAACATACATTCTGTCTACCTACATTTCAAAATCCAATATCTCTACTGAAAGCTTTTCCTGATCATCCCAAAAACTTTAAGAAAATAAGATTTAACATTTTCTTTTTGCTTTAATTATTAAGAACCAAAATATATTCATTTATAAATGATTTCAAAACATCCTTAACATTCGTTGGGCTACATATTGCAATTTCCATCCTTTCATTTCCACTTTATTAGAGCAAAACAAAGCTATCCTAGTAATTCCAGTCTTAGGCAATGGATGGTTTATGGTTATAAATAAGTATTTTGTATTTTCATTTTCATTCAAGAATTAATATGAATTGATACATTATGTTGTTTAACAATTAAGATGTCCCCCCTTCCTCATTTTCACCTTTGTATTACTATATTTCAATGACTGTCTCCAATTGAATAGCTAGCAAATGGAATCAATGACGAGAAAGCTCCAACAAATACTGACTTGAAAAAGGCACTTTCCAGAGGATCATTGCTCCCGGCTCCAAATTTAGATCTCTTTACTTTTTAAAGTCATCTATAATGAGTAGGATGCCCAATTTCAGTGTAAATCTATAAAATTTATGATATGCAACTGATCTTATCATTTGCTTTATAAATATCAGGGGCTTTCACAACATTAGAGAGTAATATTTCATGAATGCAAAGAACTAAACTCAAGGAAAATTGGGTGCATTTAAATAGCTATAACAAAACTCTACTCTGGAAAAGATATGTAGTTCATGCTCCTTTTTACTTACATTCATCACAAACTTGAGATATATATACTATATCCGCCTGAAAATTTTGGCATTAATGCATAATAGTTTTTAGCCATGTTGAAATGCCTAACAGTTCTGAGTCATGTTGTAAGTAATGCCTAATAATTCTGAGCCATATTGTAAGTAATGCCTAATAGTTCTGAGCCAGGTTGATCCATGTTGTATTTAATGCATGGTAGTTTTTAAGCCATGTTGTAATTAATGCCTAATTGTTCTGAGCCATGTTGTAAATAATGCCCCATACCTCTGAGCCAGGTTGAGCCATGTAGTTAGTTGTACCTAGTAGTTTCCAGATATATTGTAGTTAATGCCTAATTGTTCCGAGCATGCTGCAGATAATGCCCAATAGTTTGAGCCACATAGAGCCATGCTGTAAGTAATGCCTAGTAGTTTTCAGCCAAGCTGTCATTAATGCCTAATTGTTCTTAGCCACATTCTGAGCCATATTTTAAATAATGCCTTAAGCCTAATAGTTCTTAGCCATGCTTTACATAATGCCTAATATTCTACAATCAAACAAAACGTTGCAACTGTTTACATTCAAACCTGAATATCTACAATAGAAAAACTGAATATAATCTCACAAATAGAAAGTTAATGAAAATGTGCAATGGATCTGAAACATTCTTCTTATGTTACATATGAAAAATTAAGCTGCTGTATTATCTGCACCTAACATCACCTAGCATTACAAGAGCATATATCAAAACAATCTATAGGGTTATTTTGACCATAATTTCAGGCAACTGCAAGTCCTTATTCTGAGAGATATCAAAGTTAAATTTAATGATTTTTAAAATTGTAGATCTGCAGCTATTTTAGGAAATTATTTTATTGTAACCTAATTTGTAAGATTTACAGGTTGTCAAAATTCTCCCTCTAATTTTGAAAGTTAACATTTCTTAAACAAATTATTAGTTATAAAAGCAACATCAAAAGCCATGCTGACAGACTTTGTTTATGATTTTGTTTCAATCTACAGTGGAAAAGACAACATGTATACACACTCAGCTATTAAAGCAATACAAAGGTGACTGATGTACCTGATATACTGGACTGTGAATCTGTGATGATACTTATACTTATGTCTGGTTTTCCAAACGGTTTAAAGATAATTTTCTATGCTTTTCTCTGACTTTTAGTCTTGTATTTGGGTCCATGTCCACGAGAAGGTCCGACCGAGTTTCCTTATTGTTGTTTCATAGGACCTATTTTAGTTTGCATTTGCCGGGTTTCGAAGCAGTATGAAACAAAAAGAAAGTTATTAATGTTAATAACCAACATTACATCATTGTAAAACAATACAAAGGTACAAGTAAACGATTTTTGGTATAACCGCGTGCGCGTCGTCTGCTTTGTAAAATGTTTGAATCCAATCTCATCCGTCATAATTAATGCACATCGATATTAATAACAGCGTTAAAATGGTTGAGAACAATGCATAAATGAAAAATCATACGATTTTTTAAAGTTACAAAACAACATTTCATGTATTTTATTGCAATCAATTGTTATGCGTCTTTACCTTTGAAAGGTTCAGGAGAAAGGAATGTGAATAACAATCCCGACCTTTTATATACTACACTTGATGTGTCAACCGAACCCGACCCTTAAAAGCCAACGTTCAAATAACAAATACTTGGGACCTATAAACTAGGATATAGGTCCCTTCAAATATACTTTTCTCGTAAAATAAAGGCATCTATTTTGTATACAAAATAGATGCTATTAATGCATTACTTAAGTTTCTATCTAATTCTATTTGTCAAATTAAGATGCTTTAATTGAACACATTATATGCAAGTATTTTCCAGTGTTAAGTAAGAAACTGTATTATTCATCAATTTTAAATGCTTTGTCGTCTTTTTCAAAACATTTTTCTTGGGTGTAAACGTCTGAAAAATTGTAACTTTTGTTGAAAATGAAATACATGTACATGTATAGATCAACTCTATAACTATAATTCTATAACTCTATACATTACCCTTATGCAGTTTACATGTAATTATCCAAATGTACAATAACGTTCTTTTAATATTGTAAAGAGGTTCTGTAAGCTTACAAATTCAATTTTGTTTTATTCTAATTCATCAAAGTATGTTTATCCTTAATATTCTTACCTTCACCTTTCCCCCAAATGGAATACATATTTTAACTTAGCATTTATCAGAATTACCATTACTAATTTAATTATTGGCTAAGATTAAAGATACAAGAAACGAGCATACCGACTTTTTTTAAAATAAATTCTTCTGGAAGCGTGCATATCCTCCATACTACTGTATCATGAATTATAGATAAACAATGCAACATTACGTAGTTAAGTCAATAATTTAATTTGAATTCTTCGTTGCACCTGCCCATGACACCTGCTGCATACCGTCAGACATGGACGATAAGAATTTGATAGAAATTCTAGGTACCTGTCACAGAAGTTTTTACTATGGAAACATACATGATTCTTGTTAACACATTTTTTACTTTACTTTTTGTGAACTTTTCCCTGGAACAATGTATATTCACAGGTAAATATTTGATACGTTTTTCAATTTTTCATTTGTAAAATTCAGCATACTTTCCACTTTATCATTAATGATAGGTATACATATATATGGTGCTACTTCAACTAAGTTCTTAATAAACGGCTTAATTTCGTTTTTAAGCTTTAAGTTCTCAATTAAAAGTAATTTAATTGTACTTTTTAAGTTATTTATATTATAATTAGTAATGTAACTTCATTAAAATTATTCCAGGAAAAATTAATAGACAAAATGATGATAATACATGTAAAAAATAAAATGCTGCTATTTCATGTTCTCTTTTCAAATCCAACCATTTGAAGACAAGTGTGTTTCCGTTATCGATAAAGGAAGATACTATAGAGGAAAAGTCTCACTGACAAATAAAGCAGAAACCTGTCTAAACTGGGACAGTCATGATTATGACGTCACTCCAAAACAGTACCCGGATGAAGGATTAGAGAACAATTACTGTAGAAATCCTTTAGGTAGTGGCAACAAACCGTGGTGTTATACAAAGCTGAACCACACATCTAACGACTACTGGGGGTATTGCGACATTCCTGCTTGTGGTAAAAATATTTCTGTATCTACATGCATAATGTATGTTTACGATGTTCATTCGCTTTTTGCTCTCTTTAATATGAAATTTAGCATGTATAAATAAAGGAAATTCACATCATAAAGCAAGACAGAATATTAGATGTTACTTAACTTTCACGCAGTGTGTAGAAGCATCTGTTTGTAGTGAATAAAGCAAAAATTAACCATACATTTAGTTTGTGTGAATATATTGCAAATAATAAGCCTTTTTTTCTTTGGAGTTAAAGTATTAAAAGTTAAAGGAAAATGTTAAAATATTCAGAAAAGATTTTTTATTCGTTTCCAGATCCCTGCTACTTCAGAGGAATACAGTTTAAACAAGAAGACGCCTTCCATGATGGTTGTTCGCAATGTATCTGTTTAGCGGATGGGTTTCACTGTTATCGGTAAGTCTTGGTGGCCAGAAGATCCAATTCCAAAACATTAAACGACTAAGAAAAAAATGTGGATACCTGTGTTATTCTTTTATTTTATTTAGATATAAAAGATAATACATGAAATAGTCTTGAAGAATAGGGAAAGTTTAGACGAATTTTCTTAAGGTATTCTCTGAAAATATTCGCGAAAATCTCTTTGAAAGAGGGTCGAATAATATATTCCTCCAATATATTGCTATGGAATCTTTATGATGCTAAAGATTTTTGTATATATCAAATATATTTTGCTTTAAGTATTTCAACTTACACTCAAGGAGAGATTCGGTTCATATTTGTGAAATGTTCACACATACAAGGAAGGAGACAATACTACTAAGTGATAACGCCATTTCAGTTTAAATTGATCGTCTTTTTAATGGCAAGGACTCGAAAATTGGAAGAGTAAAAAATTACAGAAACTTATCTTGCCATTTTTTCTACAGCAAATAAATCAAAGATTTTTTTTCTATGCTGCTCTTTGCCAAAAATGTAGTCCCTTTTAAATTTTCAACCCGATAAACTAATTCTTTCTCATGTTTAATATTGGTAAGAGGGAGAAAATGTTATCCTGACAGGTAAAATTTCTCATACCTCAAAATAAAGGATACTAATACAAATATACTTCAGTATTTTAATAGGTTAGAAGCTAAACAAGAGTGACAACTTTACTGTATGACTTTGCACGGATTTTGACTGTTGTAGTATCTTCTTTTACATCATTGTACACCGATGTGTGACATAATTTAAAACAAGCTGAATATCAATCACAGAAATAAAAGATACGTGTACTCCTTGAAACATATTCTTTTTACTATAATTAATCAATGATAATTTTGTAGTTGTCGAGATGACCCTCCTCCAGCCAATGGAACAGACCTAGCTTGTTACATTAAAGAAAATCCCAGAGCTAAATATCCAGCCTGCTGCAAGAGAACGGTCTGCCATGGCAGGGATGCAGATTTTAACTTCGAAGAGTTCACAAAGTTCCTTAAACAAAAACTTCACATTTAACATAGTGAAGTTTGAAAAAAAAATTAGAAAATTATGCAATTCTGGATTTTCAGTTACATTAGACAAAATGATTGCCTTATATTATTTAATTCTTGTGACAAATGTCTTTTAAGATACTATCGACCAGTCTGGTATAGATATTCTTTCATTTTACCAACTTCACTAAAGTAGACAAAATTAGATGGAAATTAATAAAATTCTACTTAATGTCAGATTAGTGTTGTTTTCGCCGGAAAGCCTTAAGATGTTACTTAACTTCACATAACCTCTTGGAAATAATAAGGCCGTCATTTTAATCTACACACATTTATTTTTATTTGTGATCAATTAATAAGCAATTACATCTAATACTATAATTGAAGTTGTTGATACATAACTTTGAGAAAAAGTGAATTCAGATCATTGGAAAGCTCAAGGTAAAAAAAATTGATCGATGATGTACTTGAATAGCTACTATAATTTTGAGTGAACATATAAAGTTTGATAACAATATCTTGAATAGTTTCTTTCAAATATTTAATTGTGCTAAGCACGAAACGGAAGAAAGAAAGATGGGCATTTCAAACACTATATCCCCGGTCATATTTATGGCGGGGCATTGAATCGTTTTTAAAGTGACTTCGATTTGACTTTGTAAAGCTTCTTATATTCTAAGTCAATCTCGTAATACACGTCAAATAATTATTCCTTTGCAAAAGGAAACAAGAGACTGGACAACCTTTTCCGCTTAGATTTTTTCAGTTTCATTGAAAATACAGAATCACGTGCTCCGATCGTCTGTTTCTCAGGACAAAACAACAATTTGTTTGAGGAAGAATGGTAGAAGATCAAAAATGGAGAACACGATTTATGCATTTCCGTGTCAATAGTACGAATCATCTTTCCGGAAAACGAGAAGCACTTAAAAGATGTGGACTCTTCAGAAGCCACTACAATGCGATTTTTGCCAACTATGGTGAGTGACTTTGGAATGGATAGGTCAGTTGCCTCCCATTTTATCGATCCATCTTGATCTAGCGCCACAATTGTCCGATTTCGTTGATCTGTTAGAAAAATGTGTTTCCCATCTGCACTACACACAACATATTTTGGCGAAGCTAACCTTGGGATTTCAAAAGTTTTCAGTAAGCCACCTCTCAGATCATACACTCGAATGAGTGGCTTGGGTACAATGCAATCTGTCTGAAGTTTGCAAGAGATATAGAATTGATTTGCAGCAAAGTGTATGCCGTGTATGGAAGCTTGCCCTGGAAAGATACATTTAATACATTTTTCGGGAAGCTCGACAATCTGTGCATTTCCGATGGTAAATATTTTGATATTGCAACCACAGGTTGCGGCTACATCCGTCTTATTCATTGTTGTGATATCCTCAAAACGATCGGTAAACTCTTTCTGAAACAAAAACTTTCCTTCTAATCCGAAGATTAGCAACTTGCCATCTCTTGTCGTGATGGCGATTCGGCCATCATTTAAGGCAACCATTCCAGTGCATGAAAGCTTTAACTTTTTGTGTGACGCCTTCCTCTCTTTTTTCTCTATTGGTTTTGGTGGTTGGCAGACCTCTCCAACCTTACTATATGGACCCTCTCCAAAAGTGCTAGTTCTACATCGATGTTTCGCGTTGTAAAGCTCGGTTTCTAGTTCCATATCAAGGTAGGAATGAGTATCGGAAGAAGAATCGTTAGGTTCCTCATCCGTTAACAGTTCAAGCTTCTCAAACAATCCTTCTTCAATGTTGTCCCCAAATTCAGCACTAGTGTGGTGGTTTGGAGAATACGCATAAACTGGTCCTTCTTCAAACACACAATATGCTTGATGAGAAGAGTGAAAACATCCTCTGTCAAATACTAAATCAGCGTACACGATATTAAAACGACTTTCATTGGTATGTGTGGTGTTCACGTAGTCAGCCATGCTCACAAGTATTGTCTTAAAACTAAATATCAAAGTGTGAGATTAATTGTTTGTGCGCATTTTTTAATCAGGCCATTACGTGGAAATGTATCGTTATGAATAAAACTATTTCATTTTCGATTGAATTCGGAATGGAAAGATAGGGATTGTATCACTCAAATACATCACTTTAAGTGTTTTGTTTCCTTATTGTATATATTCTCGTCGAAATTTTAAGGATGTAGAAATGAAAGCATAATTATTGGAATTTCCTTGTTCCTCAACAAAAATCTATTTTAGAAAGTCAAAAACGTCCTTATTTAAAAAAAATTACATACAGATGTTAACATTTTAGTTAAATTTAAATATTTTTAACAATTGTCTAATAAGCTTTTTTAGTCAAAATTAACATCCTCTACTTTTAAATTTAAAGAAATGAAAACATAGAAGCAAAATTCTTCTTTTTTGAACTCTTCATCTTCAGAAAGAAAATGAAATCCTTTTTTCCAACAATATGTACTGTTGGACAGAAAAGCAGCAGTTCAGATTGAGTATGGTATGACAAAAGAATAGGCAGAGGTATCCCATCAGACTCAGCAAGTACTACTCGCCGTAAAGTACCTTGATAAGAATAGAGTTTCAATGAAGACGTTCTTTGAAAAGACACAACAAGCGTCTCTTCTGGAAGATTTGCTAGTGATGTAGGAATTTCTTCATCTTCCTTCTTCCACCTAATTTGTCCGTCTCTGTTAAGGGCATATAATGTCTTTATTTTCGGATCTGTGACAAAAATATGTTTCTTGTCAAGACTAAATGCTACATCCTCTGGTGATACAAGTCCGGGAATCTGGATTGTCTTTGTAATTTTTCCTTTCTTGTCAACAACTCCAATAAAAGGGCTTGGATTCACGGATTGCAAATTGCATGTTACAACAAATTCTTTGTGATCGTAATGAATGGCATGAACAGTCATAAATCCATTGCATTCAAAGTCAAGGCATTTGTCTGTTATTTCATAAACATTGCTTTCCTTTACTTTGTAAAAACGAATACAGAATCCACAAGTTGCAGCTATACTTGAGTCCGGTACTGTCGTTACATCCTCAAAATGTTCCTCAAAATCTCTCAAAAACGAAAAGGAACCAGTGACCCCGAAAACGATAATTTCTCCGTCAAAGGTAACTACAACAACACGATGATCATCCAACACTGTCATGCCAGTGCATGCCAATTTTGAAGTTTTTAACATCGTTTTACGTTTGTTAGAGGGGGAACTTGGAGGAGATCCTCTTTCATAAGGACCTTCTCCAAAAGTATTGGTACGACATCGCATTGTTTGAATCTTGATCTCCTCATCAACATCTATATACGAATGTGAGCTTCCTTCGGAATCAGAATCGGAATTTTCATTGTCTGATATAAGGATCACGTGTTCTTCAAAACATTGGTTTTCATACACGGGTTCCTTTTGTGATATCAGGATTTCATCTGCATCCCCATTGCTTTCGTAGACACAAAATGCTTGATGACAAGAGCTTAGTGATCCATCATCAAATACTAAATCGGCATATACCAGACAGTTTGTATTTTTCTTCGTTTCATTAACATATACAGAGCTTTCATCTATATTTTCATCTATGCTTTCATAATTTTCATCCTCGGCAACGTCGCTTGGAGAAGATTTAACCATTTGAGGATGACGGACTGACGGAATGCTTTTTGATTCGTTGAAATAATCATGATTTGTGTCATCATTTATCTCATTATACTCCTCGCTGTCGCTACTCCTTCTATCTTCTGTTGTAGAAAGGTCCGCCATTCTATTCAGAATGATAGCGATTAATGTCAAATTTCAATTATCACATTTAGATATATCCAATATAACAAAATTGGATTCACACGAATAGTTTCCCTTTAAGTCATCTAAAATAAATCTCGATTATAAATTTTCTTCCTCTGTTTTTGGAGTAAAACATTTTTTCTGGTGAGCAATTTTTTTTTCCGGACAAAATGAAGCAAAAAATAAGAGCAAGCTGATTTTTAAGTATATGTTTATATTAAAATCAAACCATTTTTAAAAAAAAAGTAATGATAAAACATCTATATAAACATGTGTTTCTGCATATATGCTATAATCAGGAAATACTTTATTTCAGGAAATAAGTCGAGAATAACTGATTGAGAATTCTGTACCACTAAAAATAGGAAAAGATTAAACATTCATTACCCAATCAAATAAACTGAGGTGTTCCGCAAAGATGTATAACAAAGAGTTTGATAAAGGGTGAAATAGGGAATGCGCGTCCGTTTTTATATTACATTTTCAAAACTCTTGTATAATAAAACACATAAAATAATATTCGATAAAAACATTCATATAAGGAATTTCAAATCGGTCAAAATTTTAGAATCGACTACTCCAAGTTTGATCTTGTTTGAGAGATTCTGGGGGATATGAGATTAATGGCCAGATGGATCCGACATGTTGGTCGACAAATTTGCTGCAGAGAACTGAAAGTTAATAGATTTAAGACATACATGCACAATGGTAATCAAGAAAACTGCTTAATTTTCTTCTCTCAGAGTAAACAAAAACTGCAATAACTCGGCATGTCATGATTGTATTTTGATATATTACGAGAAGAGATGGTTTATATTGTAGATTCACATAGTTCTCCTGTGTATCCGATTGGACAAAAGCAGTAAAATTCGCCATCACCGGCCGCGCTGATGTCTGAACACGAGCCGTTATTTTGACACGGAGCAGAGGCACAGTTCACTAAAAAAAAAATCTGACAAGTTCATACAGTAAAGAATAATTGACAATTGTTAATTTCTTCATTTTATGAAAATATTCCATTATGTGTTTTGCTATATAACATTGACTATTGGTGGCTATACATTTTATTCTATAATAACTCTGCTATACTTGAGCATGTCTTCAAATTATATATCAATTTTAAAAATACCTTTCTCTTCGCATCGTGTTCCACCATATTGTATACCACACAAACATTTGTAGAAATCTCGATATTGTTGACAACTCGAATGATTTAAGCACGGGCTACTGTCACAAAGATTGGCTACAAAACATTGTGATTTATACATAATTCCATGGCCGAATCAATTTCAAAAGTAAGGCGAAAGGTAGTATATTGAGTTAAAGTTAGTACTCGTATTATTGTATCAATTGGAAAAGTTTAGTGGCGATTTTGAAAAGGCTCTCTGAAACCATTTTGAACTGTCTGAACACAAAATTTGAATATTTTAAATTTTTGCACCTGCTGGTTTTTTTTTCTTTGAATTGATTATGATTAATTGAGAAAAAAATGGCCAACCCTTCTCTTCAAGAATTTTTGGAAGGTTTTTTTTTTAATTTTAAAGATGAGAGTCTCTTATTTTAGAAAAAATAATTCCAAAATGAAAATCATTTAAGATAATTCAAAACAGAAGGTTGTGCATTTAAGGGGGCCGAGTGGGGTTTTATTGTGTGAAAACTACAATAGCGAAACTCTTCATTTTTATACCATATATATAACTTACATTAACTTTAGTGCACATGTAAAGTTTGGGCGAAATCTACCGTCCAAGTATTTTTAAGGGACCGTCTCAAAATATAGGTACATTTACTATAGGATTATATAGGAAAGTGTCAATTTTTAACACTTTAAAGCAACTTATACAAATACAAAAACAAATAGAGTTTTTGTTCAAATTATAATATATGATGAGTAATACTATATTGTACGTTATGTGTAAGAGACACAAAATTCTACCGTCTTTTTACTAGAGGGGGCATCTCAAAAGGCAAAAAATTAACGAATTTTCCTGTTTTTATCGAGTGCTCCAAATTATGACGGGCACAAAGGTATTATATGAAAAAATGTATATATGTTTATTTCTTTTTATTTAATAACATTTTTATTACCCCTCTCCTTAAGAGTTTCAGATTATCTTAACGTCAAAAACAAACTATAACGACGTTAACCTACCCACTTGTATCATTTGCAAAATCGGTTAAAACTTCAGTTATATAAAATTGTAATCACATTTTTAAACCTGTAATTTCTTAATTTTGTTTAATTTTATTAATCAGGAGAAAAAAGCTGGTTTAAAACAGTAAAAACGTGTCATTTTACTATGATGCGCGAAATATTGCGCAATGAAAACTACAGTCGGCCCCCTTAAAATTATAAACATGTATTAATACTATGCATTATATAATCATGTAAATCAAATAACTGAGAATAACAGAATCTTTATAAATTGTTTCGCGGAAATAGATCTAGACTTTGAAAGAAAAAAATATCTCCCAAAATGGCACTCTCAACATTTAAACAAGAACAAAACTTAAAGAACAGTCATATTTCTTCTAAATCATAGCAGTATTTTAATTTTTTTGTATAATTATATGGTAATTATTGAATAGATACAAGTTTGACAGATGGATTGGAAATCGAAATCAATTGCAACGAATTAATTACAGGATTCAATTGAGGCACTCCCCTTTTATGAAAATTTTCCAAAGTTAGACAACTATTTTACATTTTGACTACTCATTAAACTTACAACTTTAAATACATTTGGTTTGACATAATAATACTTCTTAATGTACATACTTCTCAAATTTTCATAAAATGTACGTTTTAATATGAAATGAAATTCATTTTCAATATCATTAGAGGAGCATAGTGTGCAAATTCTTTGAGATCTAAGTGTATTATTATATATCTATCAATTCCATTCTTAATTGGTGGTTTGATAATCTTATTCTCTTATATCTATCATCAATAGGTTTTGTTAAATATCTTTGTAATACAAAATTATTTACAACGCACTGGTACAATTGTCCTTTTGAAGATGAAGTTACAAATGAAAAAAATATTTTGTCTATAAGTATCAGCCATCCTTTGCTCATTATTTTATATAATATATATATTTACATATGTTAAATAACTTGCTCCCCAGCTCCTCTTTAATACACATAATCCAATGTATTTATGTATTCTTATGCTTATATGCAAATAAAACAAATAAAACTTTCATAGAGATGAATAATGTCATTTATTAAAATGACGGTATAAATGTGAACAATTTAACAAACAAGAAGGGGATCAGATTCACAAGCTTTGATTAGCAGTTACGTAAAATATGATAATGTCTGATCCCCCAAAACTGACTAGAAAAAAGTATCTGTAAGACAAGACAATGAAAACTTCATATGAAAAAGTTAGCAAAAAGATGGCACATCAAAACAAAATAGGCACTTCATATGAAAAAGTTAGCAAAAAGATGGCACATCAAAACAAAAACAAAGTAGAATCAAAACATCATATTAAAAAGTTAGCAAAAAGATAGCACATCGAAACAAAATAGGCCAAGGATAGTAGTGAAACAAAATACATAAAACAGTATAAACAAATCGAGTCAGAACTAATGAAATATATGATTTTACATGACACATTAATACCCATTTTTAGGGGTAGGAATGCAGGGGTGGTGGAGGGTCTTCAAAATAGACTTGCTTCATTTTAGCGTGGTCAGCATGCGGGTTATCACAATACAAATAAATGACTCGCTTAGCTGACCACGTGACCTTACACCTTCTATCACACGTAATACATCAACCAAGGCGTGGATCTAAGAATTTTCACATTTTACCAAAATTAATCCTATCGAAAACCTCCAACTAAGTTATCGCATTCAATACACAAATACAATTATTATTCTAATAATTGTTGTTTTATGTATTCTTATGCTTATATGCAAGCTCACCGCAGCTTGTTTTTGCTAATTTTGTATAAGTCAAATAAAACACTTTCATAGAGATGAATAATGTCATTTATTAAAATGACGGTATAAATGTGAACAATTTAACAAACAAGAAGGGGATCAGATTCACAAGCTTTGATTAGCAGTTACGTAAAATATGATAATGTCTGATCCCCCAAAACTGACTAGAAAAAAGTATCTGTAAGACAAGACAATGAAAACTTCATATGAAAAAGTTAGCAAAAAGATGGCACATCAAAACAAAATAGGCCACAAGATGTGACATGCAAGTCACATCCATGTTAGATGTGACATGCAGATCACATCCGTGCCATCCAAGGTGAGCTTGCACACAATACGAATTATTCATGGAAGCAGTTAATCACTGGCCTCTCCATACATTTCGTTTTAAAGTAATGAAATGAAAAATCTTCCTATCATTATTCCAAAATCACGGTTTACACGAAATTGTCATATGTAATACAAAATGAAGGAAGAACATCTAATGATATAATATCCGAGAAATGTTAAGAAATATAGGCATTACTAAGTAATTAAAAGTATGAAAGAACAATAATTTCAGAATAAATGATATAACAATCACAAAGTATTCTATGAGCCAGCAAGCAAGCTAGGTGAAGAGGGTTGTATTTTAATATCTAACAGCAGTTATTCACTGACCTGTCAGTGTGCAAAAGAACATGTTCTTTAAGGTACTATACTTGTAGGAGTAAAACAATACAGCAGTTAATCACTGACCTGTATTTATACTACATTCTATTAGCTGACTATTTATCATGAGTAGAACAAAACAACAGTTAATCACTGACCTGTATTGAACTACCTCCTAGAATCTGACTATTTATTGTTTATAGAACAAACAGCAGTTAATCACTGACCTGTATTTTAAGTACATCCTAGTATCTGACTATCTATCATGAGTGGAACAAAACAGCAATTAAACACTGACCATCATTTGAAGTATCGGTACATTATAGAATCCATTCTAGAATCTGGCTATCCATTGGGAGTAGAACAAAATTTATATGTTTGAGGTCTAGTAATTTAAGCAAACTTAAATTTTGCAATTTCTACCTTGTGATGAGTGATAGTGTCCTTGAGTATGACACAAGGTTAGTGAAAATTTTACATACTCAACCTTGAATTATTTAATTTTCCCTACTTATACTACTTTTAACTGTTTAGTTCCAATTTGTAAATTATAGATTTGAATTAGAAATTGAACAAAATCTTCAACAATCCCAATAATACCTGCAAAACAACTGTTCCTCTTAGAACTGTAGAACCAACTGTGGTATACATTAATTTCATGAATTATTTCCTTTTAATGGAGGAACATACCATGCGGTTATTCCAGACAGTATGAATAAGTTTTACAAGGTGAAGGTTAATATTATTATTATGATCTTAAGCAAATCGTGAATATAATGTGAACTTCCCAGATTATACTGAATTTTGTAAATAGCATCTAATATCCCTAAAATAAGATTGCATGGAAAGTCGCCTTAATTTTAAACTAGCAAACTTAAAGGTGTTTAAAGTCTTAAAATCTTATTACTAAAGGCATAGTACAGAGGTAATTAATTGAAGGGGTATAATTAGCCTATACCAAAGCCTATTTAAGCAAACGATAAAATATTTTCTTGCAAGATACATAACCTATGATTTTATTTGTAAGAATACTTTGTTTAAGGACAAATTCCTTCCCTATAGATTATGTTTATTATTAAAGACACATTATTTAATTTGTTGCATTAAAGGAACATTAATCCTGATTTTGTCATGTTCAAATTTGTCACATCTTTAATCTTGATTCCAAACAAGATTACTCATTCCTTTGACTGGATAGTCCTAGCATATAGAGTGGATTGTTTACCTGTTGAAGGACATATCCCTCCCATAAGTATTTAAAACTGAAGAAGTGAGAATCCTATCCTTAATTTATTAATAGAAAGGTCAGTTGTAAAAGGGGATCATTTGTGATGTGGATAATTGGAATCTGTAATACAATTTGCTTGCTGACTCACCTGCAAATGTTTTATAAGAAACCAAGTTTCAAGATCTAGCTAGTATGGATGCTTTCTCAACCAACGTTAGCGGATATCCTGGTCATTCAGCTGATATAGGGCACATCCATGGCAGCACTGCTGCAGTTTTGCTGGCACATACATGTATCTGCATCTTATATAAGGTTATTGCATGGTAAAGTCAAAAAGTGTCAACCAAGTTTTGAACTTTTAAATATAGATATAATATATAAAATTCACGGCATTAGGCACAGCTTCATTTGGTTCCCTAGGCTATGGAGATTATCTCAGTTCCCTCTTAACTGGAATTAGTGGAATGTTATGATGAGGGTTATAAGGATTCTTTCCTGAGGATCTGTGTTCTCACCGATTGTTTGGGATGTATCTACAATGTACTTTAAAGTTAATTTTTTATCATTACTCATCCAAGTACAAAGTGCTCACAAGGGAGGATACAACCTTAAAACTGGGATGCAAAATTAGGTCTACATGAGCAAACAATGCAACAACAAAAGAAAGGAAACTTTCTTTAGAATGAATGTACTATTAATAACATTAATATTAGCTTCAATAGGAAAAACCGTGCCAAAAGTTAGATATGCTTTATAAGACACAATTTGAATGTTATTACGAGCAATTAACAATCAACACTATAAGTAACTTTGACCCAACCAACAGATGTGCTTCATAAGACACCATTTGATCAAGTTGATTGTCATTATAAGCGAATAAAAACAATATGGGTAATTCTGACACAACCATAAACAGATATGATATTTTTAGTAACCACGGCACATAAGATGCCAATTGAGGAGGAGTAGTATTTTGAAACAATTTTACAGTTATTAGAGGCAGTAAATAATCAACAACATCAGAAGAAAAATTGTAACATTTTGAAAGAATTTCACAGAAATTTCTATTTTTAGTAACCAACAATGAAATCAGATATGCTTCATAAGTTACGTCAATTGATTGTCATTATTTTTAGTAACCACGAACACCTTTCATCGAAATCAAAAACCGATACACGGAATTATGAAACTTACTACTTGTGTGCCAAGTTATACTGAAATCAGACCAAAACAATAGCATTTTGAAACAATTTTACAGAAATTTCTATTTTTAATAACCACGGCAACACTCTGACCCATTATGTATCTTAGTGTAGTCTACTTGTGTGCCAAGTTATACAATAAACAAGTATAAAAACCGATACACAGAATTATGGTGTAACTTGTGTGCCAAGTTATACTGAAATCAGACCAAAACTAAATAAACAATATGGGTAACACCGTTCACCGAAATCAAAAACCGATACACAGAATTATGTATCTTAGTGTAGTCTACAAGTGTGCCAAGTTATATTGAAATTAGACCAAAACTGTAATAGACAATATGGGTAACTGTGATGCTAACAATAAATAATCAACAACATATGGGTATGCTTCATAAGACGTCAATTGATTGTCATTATGAGCAGACAACAAAAGACACTCTGACCCATCAATAAACAATATAGGAAACTCTGACCCAACAATAAATAAACAATATGGGTATAAACAATATGATGGGTAACTGTGATCTAACAATCTGACCCAACAATAAATAAACAACAACATGGGTAATTCCGACGGAACCATAAGCAGTATGGATAAATCTGACGCAACAATAAACAATAAAGGTAACTCTGACCCAACAATAGACAATATGGACAAGTCCGACCCAAACAATAAACAATATAAGTAACTCCGACCCAACAATAAACCGAAAAGCTTCATACGACGCCAATTGATTGTCAGTATGAGCATCCAACAATAAAACAATATGGGTAACTCCGACCCAAACAATAAACAATATAAGTAACTGAGACCCAACAATTAACAATGTGTGTATCATCGACCCAACAATAAACCGAAAAGCTTCATACGACACCAATTGATTGTCAGTATGAGCATCCAACAAAAAAAAAACAATATGGGTATACTGACCCAGAAGGTACAAATCTACTGTGTACCAAAACAATATGGGTATACTGACCCAAAAGGTACAAATCTACTGTGTACCAAAGCCAAACAAATTTGGGTATACTGACCCAAAAGGTACAAATCTACTGTGTACCAAAACCAAACAAATTTGGGTATACTGACCCAGAAGGTACAAATCTACTGTGTACCAAAACCAAACAAATTTGGGTATACTGACCCAGAAGGTACAAATCTACTGTGTACCAAAACCAAACAAATTTGGGTATACTGACCCAAAAGGTACAAATCTACTGTGTACCAAAACCAAACAAATTTGGGTATACTGACCCAGAAGGTACAAATCTACTGTGTACCAAAACCAAACAAATTTGGGTATACTGACCCAAAAGGTACAAATCTACTGTGTACCAAAACCAAACAAATTTGGGTATACTGACCCAAAAGGTACAAATCTACTGTGTACCAAAACCAAACAAATTTGGGTATACTGACCCAAAGGGTACAAATCTACTGTGTACCAAAACCAAACAAATTTGGGTATACTGACCCAGAAGGTACAAATCTACTGTGTACCAAAACCAAACAAATTTGGGTATACTGACCCAAAAGGTACATTCTACTGTGTACCAAAACAATGTGGGTATACTAACCCACAAGTACAAATATTGTGCACCAAAACAATATGGGTATACTGACCCAAAAGGTACAAATCTACTGTGTACCAGACAATAAACAACAAAGGTAACTATGATCCAATAAGTAAATATCTACTGTGTACCAAACAATATGGGTAACTCTGACCCAATAAGTACCTATCTACTATGTACCAAACCAATAAACAATTAATATGCCAATGAATAACTTTGACTCAATAGGTAAAACCTTGTACCAAAACAATAAACAACTTAAGCAACACTGATCAAATAGCTACATATCAACTTTTTATCAAAACCATAAACTTGAAAGAGTAATACTGATCCCATTAGTACATAATTATAAACTTTGTACAATGTACTAAAATAATCAACCACTTGAGTAACACCGATTCAATTTGTAAGTATCAACTTTGTATCAACAGTTTAAACCATTAACAACACCAACCCAATAAGTACATAAATTATCCACTATGTACCGAAATGATAAACATCTTGAGTAATCATGTAAATATTGTCTACACCAACCAATTTAGTACATATATTTTGACTACATATTACATGTACAATATTCATTTAATATTTATCAATATACAAAACATGAAATGTTACCTATAAACTTTGTACCAAAACTGATCAAACAATAACGGGCAATTCAAGAAATACCACAGTATAGTAACTATTTGAACTATGTATATAAAGCTTAGTCCACAACCCTTAAACTCCCAAGAGTGAAAATGAGATGTTGGTACCTGTATTAACATGATTACAATACACATTTCTCAACTAACTGTACAAGATAGCTGACATTACCTATCAGATGCCTGTTAAGGAGGGACAGTGTCTTAACGATGCTGCCTAGCTGTTTTACATCATGTTGAATGCAAAAACTTGAAATATGCAGACTATGATAGGTAATTCTTGTAGTTCAACAAAACTAAATAACTTTGCATAAAGTTGCTAACTTAAAAGCTTACACCATAGAGCATGATAGAGTATATATGATTTGAGTATTAAACAATGCCTTTGAATAAATGAAAGTGATAACTTGTACAGAAAAACTATTTGGGAAACCCCAAACGCGTTATGTATAATTGTAAATCACTTATATTTAGTAAACATAATACTGGCCTTCGTCCTCAATTACACGGGAAGGCAAACTCTCTTATGCACGCGGAGAAGCAGCACAGGTGTACGCCGGCTGGACCTAAAACGCGCAAGTCGTTGAGGTTCAGGGTCTCTCGCTGTGGCCCCAGCTGTGAAATAGCGATGCTTGCAGCAGATACTTGCAGGATGTTCGTTATCTATCACAACTTTTTGTTGATCAAACTCTGTGTCCACTGATCATGGAGATCGATATAGAGATAATAATCATTAAAGGTATCCATTTGTTTCGTTCAACCAGTAACAAATAGCTTACTTTGAAATCCTTTCAAAACTCAGACTGTAGGAAAAAGTTCCACGTCTGATGTCGCAGTAAAGTAGCTCAATAAAATAATATGTTCTTCTCATGAATATCTGCTCATAAACATGATAAATAAAGTTCATATCGGCAAAAAATTGCACCAAATGTATCATACAGTAATCTGGTAATATATATGATAACCCGCGCACATATTATGTACCACCGCATCACTAAACAATAAACCAGAAAATCCACACGTTCTTGTAAACGGCACTTTATAACACGGACAATATTTTGTTCCTTTCAATTCTTTGGAATTTCATCTCGACAGAAAGCCAGGGCACGTTCAGCTAAGTTAAACAATCACAGACGTTGTAACAAATCTTCAAAATAGACTTGCTTCATTTTAGCGTGGTCAGCATGCGGGTTATCACAATACAAATAAATGACTCGCTTAGCTGACCACGTGACCTTACACCTTCTATCACACGTAATTCATCAACCAAGGCGTGGATCTAAGAATTTTCACATTTTACCAAAATTAATCCTATCGAAAACCTCCAACTAAGTTATCGCATTCAATACACAAATACAATTATTATTCTAATAATTGTTGTTATCTTCATTCAATTATCATAATTGTATTTAAAAATTTTTAATTTCATTTTTAGTGCTAGTGGATATCTTCCCAGTTCGCAATATACGAAATAATTGACTGTTTTCTGATCCACCCCTAAGACTCTTTTACAATAATTAAGATGGATTTTTTCAATATCGGTAGCTTTATACCATCCCCATCCCTAGACAACCATATGATAAATATAGTGAACGATCCATTAAAGAATAAGACGCTTTTTTTCTTATAAAAAATAAAATTTGTATCCATTCTCTTTAATGATGTTTCAATATATATGTGTATGTAAAAAAGTAAAAAAGTATACTAGCTACCTTCAAATAAACGATGAACTGAGATTTTTGGCACCTTCGCTGTAGTCAGAGGGTTTAGGCTTGCGATATAAGAATTTTGATCTCACTCAATAGCACATACATGTATTTTCCGGCAGAAAATGCAATTCTGCATGTTCATCATTGGAATACAGTAACCTATAATGTGAAATTATAGCCATTGGACTAAAAATTATAACTGAAAATCTTACGTCTTATCCAGAATTCCCACTCCGTGTTTGAGTGCCGCATATCATTGGACAGGTTTGGTGTGGTAAAGAACTTGCAAAGGTTAGCGTAATGGCCAACAAAATTACAAAAGTCGTTACCAAGGCAGCGGGTCAGGCAATCAATTCGCGATATGACAAAGTGTGTCTCTAGCGGTGGATAGTTGGGTTCCTTCTTTTTGCAATCACCATCCTGGCATTTTGCAAATGTTACACCGGAAGCATTCGCAAAATCTGAATCGGCGACAGCAATAAAAGAAACCGAAAACCAGAGGAATGACATTAGCATGGTGATATTGTCACTTGATCCTGGTACAGCGGGTGTAGGATGAAAATCACGAAAGCTCATCTAATCATATGATTAACAAACAATTTACTAATTCAGTATTTATGAACACTAGGATTAAAGTCAATAAATCTAATGATTTTTCTTGATGAGTATTTACCTATGGGGAAAAGCAATGCCTTTTTTATCATCTATTTACAATAGCCTAGATAAATCAAAATAAGGTATTGCTCGTTTTATGATAATTATTGTAATAATTTGTGAATTCTATATCAGGGAGAAAATTTATAGAATTTTTCTTAATTTGATTGAGAATACTTGCACATGTATTTAAAGTCATATATATTGTATCGATATTAATTATCAATCATTTTTTCTTAAATGTAGAAATGAATTCAATTTGGTGTTCAAAATATTAATTGAAAAAATTCTTTAAAGTATTTTTGTATTTGTGAACCCACCATAACTTTTTCTTTTATTTGAATACTAGATCGACACTGTGAGTAACATAAAAGACAAGTAGAAATTAAAAACCTGCAGACATGAATGTATGTATAGAGACTTCATACAAAGGCTCATTTTCAGAATCCTGTAAATGAATTGATTATTACTTTATTAGTAGTTTTACTTTATGCAAAGTATAAAGTTATTCTCTTCATTGTACTATTATTGTACATTCTAGTCGAATTCTCAAAGCTCTCGGATTTGTATGAAATCTGTATATCTTGATTGATTGATTTATTTATTAGGTCTTTCCACCTTTCTGTGAAAAGACCTTTTGTATTTCTACTGTTTCTTATTATTAAGTCTTTCCACCTTTCTGTGGAAAGACTTATTGCTTTTCTTCTGTAAATTCCTATTATTTTTCTTCCGCTAATTTTTTGTTTCGACAATTATCGAAGGGACTTTTTGTTCATCGTAAAGGTCATAAAAAGTTAGGAACAGATTTGACCCAACGCATATGAACTATGACCCCTTTCGAAGTTATTGCCCCTTTCGCAAGAAATGCTCGTTATCGCTACTCCTCCGAAACCGTTAACCATAGAGGTACGCGTGCTTCACCAATGTCTTCGACTAATTTAGTCGGTTCTCCAAACTGGGAAGTGCGAAAGAATTCCTAAACTCCTTCGAGTAGTTATTGCCCCTGAAAGTTTCAAAGCTTAAAATTTTTTTTTTAAACTTTTAAACGACAAGTGGTAAAGATTTGGGACCAACTGCATGAGATCTTATGACCTTTGACCTTGAAAAGTAGGTCAAGGTCATTCAAAATATGAAAAAATTAAGTTTTTTTTTGTAGCTCCTCTGTTCTTCAACAATTTTTAAACATGTTTGCATCTTTAATATGTACTCTTAAAACCATTTCAGAGATTTCATGCTTGTCCCCTAAGATTGACCCCTCTAAAAGTTAATGCCCCTTTTAGTGTAAACCCTTGTTATCGCTACTCCTCCGAAACTGTAAACCGCAGACGTTCGAAACCTTCAACAATGTCTACGACTAATTAAGTAGACTCTTGAATCTATTCATTGCAAAAGGATTCGTCAACCATTTTTAGTAGTTCTTGCTCCTTACAGTTTCTGATGTTTGCGAAGAACTAAAAACTTTTTAACGACAAGTTGTAAAGACATGGGGACAATGCATGAGATCTTTCTACCTTTGACCTTGAAGATAAGGTCAAGGTCAAAGGTCAAGGTCATTGGAAAAGTATTAAAATTCTTATATATGGGTTTTTGTTAAAATGACATTGACCTTTGACCTTGACCCTCGCTCAAAAGTAATAAAGAAATATTCATTACCTTTACCTAGATTCAGCTTCAAGTGTTAATCTCATGTCTATCAGTGTTGTGTGTGTGGGTTTTTTTTTTTGTGGATAACCTTGACCTTGATAAATGACCTTGACCTTTGACCCAAACGTCACATTCAAGCTTCAGTATGTGGAGGTATTTGTAACTCTCACGTTTACAAACGCTTATATAATATACCCCCCCCCCCCCATCTCTCTGAAACAAAAAAAAAATCAATAGCGACATAGAAAATTTTTGTACAACGCAAAGGACATCACAGATCAAATTAAAATCCAGTTTAGCATGTAGAAGACACCTCAAAGAAAGTGCCCTGAGAGTTTTACGGTGAGTCTCTTAAGCACGATTAAATTCTAGTGAATATCGGCAAAATCTACATTTTTTTTCTGTCTGAAATTTAATTGTTGCTGAGTATAAAAATTAATTTAAGCTTGTATTGGCTATTTCTTCGATTGTTCTTAATGTCATCCGATTCTCCTGCTCTAATACGACATTTTAATACCAAATATTCTTGCTTTCTTTAGTATGTGGAATTTATTTCAATTTTATTTAGACTTAATATTAATTTGAATGAATCTCGAAAATAGCGATTTTTCCTGTCAAATAAATTTCCACGTTCTCAATGACACCGTTTTCTTCCTGAGATGCATGTTTCAAGTTTAATTTATGCTGGTAACTATTAATTAAATTCAAATAGAAATGATTATTTAATCTGACTTATGAGTTCAACAAATCTGTCAAAACGCACGTGGCCTTTTTCAAATAAATAAATTGCTACGCAACCTCAAATGCATGTTTTCCCGTTAATAGCAATATCATACTTGTAATCAGACAATATCCCTTACATTTTAACTCGAAAACAATCTCATTCAAACTCACATATACACCCAGGAGCTTGTCAGAAGTTTATTTACTGGAACTTCTTGACTGGTCAATGAAACCCCGGTAACTTTAACTCGACAATAATACCAGTGATTTTCAACGGAACCCGTGGTCTAGTGGTTAGAGCGCTCGACTGCTAATCCGAAAGTCCCTGGATCGAATTCTCCTGGAAGCATTTTTTTTCTTTTTTTTTTTTTTTTGGTTGAATTTTTAATTTTTTGGCGTTTTTCTGGTGTTTTTATTCATTTTTTCAACCCAAATGACATGGAAAGACTTGAAAAGGTGGAAAGACGTGTCTTATTGTTCTCTGAACAATTAGTTTACTAGTTATTCTTCTTCCGCTGATTTTTTGTTTCGACACTTATCGAAAAGACTTTTTGTTCATCGTAAAGGTCATTAAAAGTTATGAACAAATTTGACCCAACGCGTATGAACTATGACCGCTTTCGAAGTTATTGCTCCTTTTGCAAGAAATGCTTGTTATCGCTACTCCTTCGAAACCGTAAACCGTAGAAATATGAAACCTTTACTAAAGTTTTCGACTAATTGAGAGGACTCTGGAATCTATTCATTGCGAAAGTATTCGGTGAACCCTTCAATGAGTTATTGCCCCTGAAACTTTTTAAATTTTAGATATAATTAAAAATTTTCAAAACGAGAAGTGATAGAGACATGGGACCAACTGCATAAGATTCATTGACCTTTGATCATGAAATTAATGCAGAGGTCAAAGGTCAAGGTCACTCCAAATTTGAGAAATTAAGCTCTTTTTATATCTTTTTAACATATACAAACTGTATTAGCATCAATAATATGTACTCTTAAAACTATTTTAAAGATTTAATTCGTATTCCTTCAGATTGACCCTATTAAAAGTTATCGCCCTTTGTACGAAAAACCTTGTTATCGCTACTTCTTCGAAACCGTAAACCGTAGAAATATGAAACGTTCACTAAAGTCTTCGACTAATTGAGAGGACTCTGGAATCTTTTCATTGCGAAAGTATTCGGTGACCCCTTCAATGAGTTATTGCCCCTGAAACTTTTTTAATTTTAGAAATAATTAAAAATTTTCAAAACGGGAAGTGATAGAGACATGGGACCAACTGCAAAAGATTCACTGACCTTTGATCATGAAATTAATGCAAAGGTCAAAGGTCAAGGTCATTCAAAATTTGAGAAATTATGCTCTTTTTATATCTCTTTTGTCTTTAAACTTATACTTAATGTCTTTGCATCAATAATATGTACTGTTAAAACTATTTTAGATATTTCATTTTTGTTCCCTAACATTAACCCTTTTAAAAGTTATTGCCCCTTGTGCGAAAAACCTTGTAATCGCTACTTCTCGGAAACTGTAGACCGTAGAGACACCAAACCTTCACTAATGTCTTTAGGATCTTGAGGCATAACTTCACTGTAAAAGTGCCAAAGGATCTGATGACCCCTTATATGAGTTATTGCCCTTTAACGTCTTTGTACTTACTATTAAACCTTATAACTTAAAAACTATAAGTCGTAGAAGCATGGGGTCAATTGCATTGTGACCCTTGAGCTTTGACCTTGAACATTTTCTCAAGGTCAAAGGTCAAGGTCATTTCAAATTTTTTTTTAATTTTCATTTTTTTTCTATCCTTTAAGACAATTTTGGTTTCTTATTCATGGAATTTAGTTTTAAGGAGTCAGATATAAAACAAAATTAAAATCAAAGAAGGTGGAAAGACCTCTTATTGTTCTGTGAACAATAAGTCTCCTAGTTTTCATTAAAGTTTGGGGAAGAGAACGGGAAGCTGTTTTAAAAAGAATGCATTAGTGTTGCTGAATGCTACATTCATGCAATAAAAAAACGTTATTTTGATAACTCTTAAAGAGCGCTGTGCACTTTCATGTTTCACGGCTGATAAAAAACACATCTTGAAATTTGACAGAAGAATATTTTAAGTAAAAGCAAGGCATATTGCATAAGAAGTAAACATGTATGTATCAACTTTTTTTAAAAAAAAATCGTAGTAAAACAACTACTGCTGTCAATACAATGATTTACCCACTTGCAAAGTACAATATTCACTTCGTTCGTCAAGTTCAAAAGAATTTTGTATTTCTCAGATGGAAGTTAAATATCATCGTATTGACAACTGCAATAGTTGTCTAATAAAAAGTCGCACTTATTAAACTAGTTATTTTCATAATCTTTGGTATAAAACATGAAATTGAACATAGAAATTATTTCAAAATCCTTAACAAGACATGGCTTAAAGCAAATATACGAGTATTGTATATTCAATTGAAAAGTATAATAGATAGTTGAAAATATTAAACAGAATAATCTTATAAAATAGATTACTTTTTAAACAATTTAGTAATTTTCTGCATTTTTGATTTCTTAATTCTTGTGGAATGGACAAATTCTCTGTCAAAATGGTTGTGTACTTCACAACAGAAGTGCACAGTGTCGGTCATCGCAGCACAGCAGACCGGGAATGGGGCGGAAAGTGGCCCAAGTCTTGTTTCCAACGGAGGAAGGAGTTTGCCACTGGTCGTAAAACATGTAAGTTCCGAGTCTCTTTCAAATGAAACGACAACAGTTTTCCTTTCGCAAAGAGTCACATACTGTGGCACACGGTCAGTTGGAATTTCCCATTTGATTGAGCCAGTACTTTGGAGAGCTATGACTTTTTTCTGAACTTGGTCCGTCAGAAATATTAAATGTCCATCATCCGAGGTACACAGGTGTCCAGGGGAAATAATATTCGGTATTTCAAAGTTTTTCAGCGTTTGTCCTTTCATGTTTATAATGCGAATAAAAGAGTTATGTTGAATACAGGATTGTAGATTGCAGGAAATGACGAACTTCTTTGGGACAAAATGTATTGCGTGCACCGTTATCTCCCCGGAATATTGATAGTCAATACATTTTTCTTCAATTTCTTCAATCTTGTTTTCTTCAACTCTAAAGACTTTAATGCAAAATCCACAAGATGCTGCAACTTCGTTCTTGGACAATGTTGTTACATCCTCAAATGCTTCCATGAATTCTGTCAAATATATCAGCTTTCCAGAATTTCCAAACACTAAAATGTCACCTGTTTTCGTTACTATGACAATTTTATCTTCGCCAACTGATGTGATTCCTGAACAAATGAGTTGGGGATTGTATTTTTTACTCTTCCTCCCAGTCCTTCGTTTTGAACTCTTGGTAGATCTACCTTTTGAAGCACCCGTTAATTCCTCCAGATCTATGTAACTGTGAACACTGCATAATGATGATCTATTGGACTTTTTTCTTGGCATATTATGCATGTTTGGTAACGAGTAATATTGGTTCCCTTCGGACCCTTCCACGTCTGTGCATGAACAAGAACGGAGCATCTTTTCTGGAATCAGTTCCGGGGTGATGTCTGGATAATTGTAAGAATGGTCACTCCCTTCACTGGAATCGGACTCGGGAATCTCTTCATCCAGAACATTATCGCTTATATTGCCATCATCCTGAACAGAATTGTTATATTTATCGTTTATGTTGTCTTCTTCTATTGAACTACATGTATTACTCGGAAGATTTGAGCCCGACCTATTTCCATAATCGCAATCCTTTTCCTTGAGTCGTTCGATGGTATCTGCAACAAAACTTTGATTCACATAAGAAAAGTCAGCTTCCTCCATTTTGGATCGTCCCTGAATCTGCTTATAAGCACTAAATAGATAAACGCTTGTGAATCACTTCCCTATATGCACCTATGTTTTAGATAACAAAACTATGTCAAAATGTCTTGCTATACTTTCACAATAAGGAACTTTTAAAAATAAAATTAAAAATAAAAAACGAGATAAATAAGTACGATGCATGCAATCCATGACACAACAGTGCTAAGCTCACTAAATAAGAATGATGCATGATTCAAAGATCTGAGAATACAGCTCTCTTCAAAAGATGTGTGTACAAGCACTCGATATTGTACGTGTCGAGGGTTGCATTACAGAGTGTAACAACAGATTATAAAGATGTTGAATAACATTCTCAAACTTTTTTTTCTTAAAAACATAATATTTTCTTTTACATGTATATGGTTAGAAAAATTAATTTTATCCGTATAACAAAATTATTATAATATAATAAAACAACTTAACATCAATAATGATATGTTCTAACTATTTTTGTTTTGTTTTCTTGGAAATAAGAAAATAAAACTTCAATATTTTTTTTTGTTTTTTGTATCTCCACCGGGAAGTGAAACAGAAGGAAGCATTATATAATTAAAGCATCCCATTATGTTGTCACTGTCACCATACATTGTGCTACATTGTCACAAACAAAAAAATCCTTCTCGTTATACCATCGTCCATAACAATACATTCCGTTTCATGGTTACAGTCATCTTGGACAAAACAATTTTGGGATTCAAAACGATTCCATTGTCAAATGAAGACAGATTTATACATGTCATATGTAATAGATAAACCATACATATTTTGACTGTTTTGTGGTGTATTGTAAATTATACCATGGTTTGGGTGTCACGACCCTGGGTAACCTAACTCGACGAAGTATCATAGCTTAAGCATGTATTATCCATGTATCTTACAAAATTGTGTCGCATGGAAAGGGATCGCTTTGTCAGGCGACTGTACTGTCTGACTGTCTATCTGTCTAGCTGTCCGTCCGTCTGTCGGTCAAACCTTATATCTTGAATACTGTAAGAAGTATATAAATCTGATATAAAATATTTGGCTCATAAACTACATTGCATGGGAGAATGAATTTTACAAAGCTTTTACGACCTCATGACCTTTGAAAATGCTTTGCAAAAAAATACATTCACTTATTATTTGACTTTTTAGATGTAGATTCGAGCTATATATCTTTAATGTAACCTAAAGGGGCAAAAATGAATTCAAATATTTCGCAAGAACGATAACCATTGGAAATCAGTACTGATATTTATGTAACACATTTATGCACGTCCGTCTATAACAGCAGCTAAAAAAATAGGGCAAATTATAGTGTGGATAATAATTCATCACTGTCTTATAATCGTTGGAATTTTCTTTAGATTTTTTAATTGAAATTCATGGTCATGGTTAAATAAATAATGCCCCATAGGTATACGACAAATGATCATAAATGTTAGGCAAAGTCGTTTTCATTAAAATTCCTTGTTTAAGTACATAACTATACACATAAACATAAAGAGGGAGTTTAGAAAATGCCAAGATTACTACGAAGATTTTTTTATTAAATAAAATTCAAATATAAATACTGAATACATATGCAAAAAGAATATCAGTTCATATCTTTAAGTTGAAAATCTTTGAAAATTAGTTATAAAAAATGTTTGTCGATATTCTTTACCTGAGTTTGTAAAATCCATAAAAATTTACAAGGAATTATTAAAAATCTTGCCGAGGATTAAAAAAATCGCTATACGTAATCTTGTTTTTATTCGTATTTACAGTTTTACTGAATTAATTTTAATGTATAATGCATATTTTGTGGGAATTACATTGAAATTTTCTTTCATAATGCAGTTATTTTATAAAATTCTATGATAAAATGTAATTTAATTGTACAAATGAAAACGTACAAGACAAATTCAATTTTTTGAAGTATTTCCTCGAAAAAATGAATGAAACGAGAAATGAAATTGTAAGGCTGTTAATCTTTCCATTATTATATTGTGTACAACACTTTACTTTTCAAAAAAAAAAAAAAAAAAAAAAAAAAAAAAACTTTCGCTTCGTTCAAATGCACTTTACTATATAAATTTTCAATTTCCATAAATTCTCAAAGGAACATTAAACAAACATAAATTATTATTTGCTTTGAACAATATGTTTTAAGATATCAAACTACATGTAAGTTTAAAATTCTTGAGGCGAAAAACTCATATGTCCATCAGTTGACTTTCATAAAAAAGAATCTGAGTAAAAACGGTGATCTCGACGATATGATTAAAGAGGGGAAATCCTTTTCCGATGAAATACTCTTATGTGGAATTCCCTTCGGAGTAAAATCCTACTTTAGAGTGCAAATTCCAGGGGGGGGGGGGGGGGGGCTCGCATTGGGGTTTACTCTACAACACTGAAATTTCCTAGATGAATTTTAATATTCCCTCATATCATTGCTAAACAAATATTTCATAATATTTTTTCATTTGTTTTAGAAATAAGATGGATTCAGAGATAGAAGTTTCTTTAAACATTTTAAATTAATTAACAGTATTGTACATTCCATTTTAAAATCTTGCTTTTTATATAACTTTCTTCAGTTGCAACTGTTAGCAAATGGTACAATATACTTAATCTTATTTTTCGACTTGAGCTGTACAAGATGTTTGCAGAGATAAAGGAGAAATTGCGTCAGCTTAAGTTCTCAGAAATGTACTTTTTATCCCGTCGTCTGAATAATGTTCGGAATGCGAGGTGATACACGGGTTGGGCTAAAAAGTATTACTAACATGTAGCAAATATATAAAAATAGGGCTATGAATGAATTGATAACATACAAAAAAATATAAGAACGTCTATAATTATCTCTTGATATCCTTCAATTCTGTTTGAGTTATTTTTCGACGTTACCCTCTCACATGCCATTCATGATAAATGTTGGTTAAAATATGCACTTCTCCAAAACTCCGAAATTATTTACATTTTACTAATATACAAGTTATAAAGCAAAGGGGGATAGACCCCCACCCCCACCCCGTCCCAATTTGTTTTTTTTTATTGTATAACAAAAAGGATCAAGGAAAAAGACCTTTTATTATTAAGAATCCCCACCAGGTTTTTCACTCTAGACCCACGGGCTTCAATGTAGTCCAAAGATTCCCTTGCATTCTACTGATTTCCCACCGCTTCTCTTGTAAAAGTAAAACTTCGGAGGTCCCAAGATTATCATGAATGTAAACGTGCACGTATTGACAGCAACACCTATACAGTGTATGTTAATATAATTACAGAACGTTTTAGTTGTAAGGAATTTTATATAAATGCTATAATTTTCAACATCAACTCATACAAAAGTATCCAACAACTTTCCTGGGCTCCTGTTGTCCATTTTTACAATTCAACGTTCATAGTCATATGGTGACAGAAACTTCCAGGATTTTTCCCCCCTGAAATTCAATTTCGAAACAATGCTGGAGGATGTTTTGGACTGTTTAGTTGCCTCCTTTCGGAATGTGAATTTAGCAAGAGTTATTGCCCGTTTGCCGTAATATACATGTAATAATATTCAAGGTATCACACCGGTAATTGACCAATCAAAATGAACTTATTTTGATTCTGATTTTATCAGCAGTTTTTGTACACCCAGCCACCTCAAAGAATTATGGAGGATGTCCTGAATCTGGTCTCTGTGATGCATTTTGTCACATAGAAAAGTGTTCAAACTCATAAAAATGTTTAATATTTATATTTTAAAATTTAAATGTTTATTTTTTTATGTAAATTTGTTGAACCAAAAAGATATAATCTTGCATAAATCATGGAAATTCCTTAAACACCTTTGGAATTCCTGAGTAAATTCATGATGAGAATAATTATGCATGTTAAATTGAAATTTCATGGCTAATTTGTGTCTTAAGAGAAAGCCAGTTACATAAATCACAACAATAAATTACATCTGAATTGTTGTCTCCAGTTTCTTATCATCAAAGCCAGTTTAATGGAGTGTGGGAGCTGTGAAGAACCTCCCTAGATGCTGATATCATTTTGACTGCCCTGAGTTACAACACAGCATTTAGATAAACTTCTGCACAGCAGCTTGTAGACAAATACCTAGGCTTTATTTGGAACATAAATTGACCAGATACAGTTTTCATTATCAACCCAGTATTTAACAATTTCTGTATTTTTGTTCATTCTTTGAAGGGGAAAATGCAACTTTGTTATGTAATAATTACATAATGGTCTTAGACTTGTAAACTCTTTTCTGTTTGTGGTGAAGAACAAAGCATATACTCTCCACAGATAAAAAATTGGTTGCCAAGCTTATTCTTTTAATGATGAAATTCTGCTTCAAAAGATGCACAAAAAACTGCTTCTAAAGTGCTCTGTGTGTTATTCTTGACTGCTCTGGAGTAAGGGAGATAAATGCTTCATATCTTCAGAAATAAGGGGATTTAGATCACCAGACTTAAGGATGTTGGGGACAATTATTTAATGAATCTCAGGTGCAAAAATGGAAAAAATCGAACACCTTCAAAGGTCCTTCAAGGTATCACACCGGTAATTGACCAATCAAAATGAACTTAGTCAAATGTAGGTCCATATATATAAAATTGATTTTCTTTTCTTTTGAGACGTTTTTCTATTTTCTTTCATGCCATTTTTACAACTTTGGTACCTGTGCCTAGTAAATTTTATGTACTTTGAGAATAAATAAAGGTTTTTGACAGGAACTATTTTTTTCATGGCATAGGAGGCTACTTCCTGTAGTGCACTCGAGGTGTTTATAAACACAGTGAAAACACGTGGATTTGAGGGTAGCCGTGTTTGCAGATGGAAAAAGTCCGAAAATGCCGTGTGGGTACCCTGTTTTTTGGTGTCAGCTAATGTGACAGGTAATGTTTAACACCTCCTGCTAAATATTTTTTCATGTAAACAAATACCCGATTTTTAACGATTTTTTATTCTATATAGAATTATATAGTGAAAACAATTACCGGTGTGATACCTTGAAGGTGATTATGAAAAATCATTTTAATCCTTATTAAAGACATTTTTCATTTTTATAAGGAATATTTCAACAAAATATATGATTTTATTAACTTTTTGTTTGAAAACACACAATTTTAAAATTAGAATTAGAATTACATTTTTTTTCACAGATTTCTGTGTAAAAATTAACAATAGGTTATTTTTTACACTCAAAACTTTAAAATATGACTAAAAAGGTAGCATTATGCATCTAAAATGTGAAAAAAAGTCAGAGAATATTGGTTTTTCATTTTATATGACTAAACATTATTTGCACCAGCTGACCGCAGTCTATTATTGTGTCTACAGACTTTGCGGTAAAGGGTGTTATAAAGCTGATTTTTCAAAAATTGACTAATTCTAGGTTTGCGAATGAATTTTCAGCACAAGCGACAACTGCGATAAAATGTAAACAAGTAAAATATGTTCTCACAGAATGAAAATTTCTACAGACACATGATTTATTTTAATTTATTCACACCTCCAGTGATACATATATTACTGAATTGGAAGAATAGAAATAATGAAATGAGTCAGATCTGTCTAACAAACTTAATACATAAGCTACATCAGTAAAATTCATTAAGAATTTTTCACAGTAAGGATGGTTATGACCAAAAAATCCTGAAATACTGCCCGGGTCTGCATGATAACACTTATGCTGAGTTCTAACCATGCATCATACATGTAGTTCAGAATGTCACTAAGCATTATGGCATGCCTCTTGTGGTTCTCAGGACTTTATTCATGCTTTCGCAGCTGACATTCATGTTTTTTCAGTTTGCCGGAGACTGTTTTTTGTTATTTTTTCATTTATATGTAAGTGTTGACTGTCACTTTTGAATTAAGTCTCACTCATTGAGGCTTATATGAGCATGATCTATTAAGTATATCATTGTACTGAAATATTAATAAATTCTAAATTTAACTGATGAAGAAATTTGGCATATTTACATAATTAAAATATCAGAATAACTATAATTCAGCTAATAAGGTGCACCTTTCTTCTCAGACCACTTCCTATAAATTTTATCAGCAGTTTTTGTACACCCACCCACCTCAAAGAATCATGGAGGATGTACTGAATCTGGTCTCTGTGATGCATTTTGTCACATAGAAAAGTGTTCAAACTCATAAAAATGTTTGAAATTTTTATTTTAAAATCTTAATGTTTATTTTTTATGTAAATTTGTTAAAACAAAAAGATATAATCTTGCATAAATCATGGAAATTCATTAAACACCTTTTGAATTCCTGAGTAAATCCATGAAAAGAGAATAATTATGCATGTTAAATTGAAATTTCATGGCTAATTTGTGTCTTAAGAGAAAGCCAGTTACATAAATCACAACAATAAATTACATCTGAATTGTTGTCTCCAGTTTCTTATCATCAAAGCCAGTTTAATGGAGTGTGGGAGCTGTGAAGAACCTCCCTAGATGCTGATATGATTTTGACTGCCCTGAGTTACAACACAGCATTTAGATAATCTTTTGCACAGCAGCTTGTAGACAAATACCCAGGCTTTATTTGGAACATAAATTGACCCGATACAGTTTTCATTATCAACCCAGTATTTAACAATTTCTGTATTTTTGTTCATTCTTTGAAGGGGAAAATGCAACTTTGTTATGTAATAATTACATAATGGTCTTAGACTTGTAAACTCTTTTCTGTTTGTGGTGAAGAACAAAGCATATACTCTCCACAGATAAAAAATTGGTTGCCAAGCTTATTCTTTTAATGGTGAAATTCTGGTTCAAAAGATGCTCAAAAAACTGCTTCTAAAGTGCTCTGTGTGTTATTCTTGACTGCTCTGGAGTAAGGGAGATAAATGCTTCATATCTTCAGAAATAAGGAGATTTAGATCACCAGACTTAAGGATGTTGGGGACAATTATTTAAGGAATCTCAGGTGCAAAAATGGAAAAAATCGAACACCTTCAAAGGTCCTTCAAGGTATCACACCGGTAATTGACCAATCAAAATGAACTTAGTCAAATGTAGGTCCATATATATAAAATAAATTTTCTTTTCTTTTGAGGCGTTTTTCTATTTTCTTTCATGCCATTTTTACAACTTAGGTACCTGTGCCTAGTAAATTTTATGTACTTTGAGAATAAATAAAGGTTTTTGACAGGAACTATTTTTTTCATGGCATAGGAGGCTACTTCCTGTAGTGCACTCGAGGTGTTTATAAACACAGTGAAAACACGTGGATTTGAGGGTAGCCGTGTTTGCAGATGGAAAAAGTCCGAAAATGCCGTGTGGGTACCCTGTTTTTTGGTGTCAGCTAATGTGACAGGTAATGTTTAACACCTCCTGCTAAATATTTTTTCATGTAAACAAATACCCGATTTTTAACGATTTTTTATTCTATATAGAATTATATAGTGAAAATAATTACCGGTGTGATACCTTGAAGGTGATTATGAAAAATCATTTTAATCCTTATTAAAGTCATTTTTCACTTTTAAAAGGCATATTTCAACAAAATATGTGATTTTATTAACTTTTTGTTTGAAAACACTCAATTTTAAAATTAGAATTAGAATTTACATTTTTTTTCACAGATTTCTGTGTAAAAATTAATAATAGGTTATTTTTTACACTCAAAACTTTAAAATATGACTAAAAAGGTAGCATTATGCATCTAAAATGTGGGAAAAAGTCAGAGAAAATTGTTTTTTCATTTTATATGACTAAACATTATTTGCACCAGCTGACCGCAGTCAATTATTGTGTCTACAGACTTTGCGGTAAAGGGTGTTATAAAGCTGATTTTTCAAAAATTGACTAATTCTAGGTTTGCGAATGAATTTTCAGCACAAGCGACAACTGCGATAAAATGTAAACAAGTAAAATATGTTCTCACAGAATGATAATTTCTACAGACACATGATTTATTTTAATTTATTCACACCTCCAGTGATACATATATTACTGAATTGGAAGAATAGAAATAATGAAATGAGTCAGATCTGTCTAACAAACTTAATACATAAGCTACATCAGTAAAATTTATTAAGAATTTTTCACAGTAAGGATGGTTATGACCAAAAAATCCTGAAATACTGCCCGGGTCTGCATGATAACACTTATGCTGAGTTCTAACCATGCATCATACATGTAGTTCAGAATGTCACTAAGCATTATGGCATGCCTCTTGTGGTTCTCAGGACTTTATTCATGCTTTCGCAGCTGACATTCATGTTTTTTCAGTTTGCCGGAGACTGTTTTTTGTTATTTTTTCATTTATATGTAAGTGTTGACTGTCACTTTTGAATTAAGTCTCACTCATTGAGGCTTATATGAGCATGATCTATTAAGTATATCATTGTACTGAAATATTAATAAATTCTAAATTTAACTGATGAAGAAATTTGGCATATTTACAGAGTTAAAATATCAGAATAACTATAATTCAGCTAATAAGGTGCACCTTTCTTCTCAGACCACTTCCTTTAAATTTTATCAGCAGTTTTTGTACACCCACCCACCTCAAAGAATCATGGAGGATGTCCTGAATCTGGTCTCTGTGATGCATTTTGTCACATAGAAAAGTGTTCAAACTCATAAAAATGTTTAAAATTTTTATTTTAAAATTTAAATGTTTATTTTTTATGTAAATTTGTTGAAACAAAAAGATATAATCTTGCATAAATCATGGAAATTCATTAAACACCTTTGGAATTCCTGAGTAAATCCATGAAAAGAGAATAATTATGCATGTTAAATTGAAATTTCATGGCTAATTTGTGTCTTAAGAGAAAGCCAGTTACATAAATCACAACAATAAATTACATCTGAATTGTTGTCTCCAGTTTCTTATCATCAAAGCCAGTTTAATGGAGTGTGGGAGCTGTGAAGAACCTCCCTAGATGCTGATATGATTTTGACTGCCCTGAGTTACAACACAGCATTTAGATAAACTTCTGCACAGCAGCTTGTAGACAAATACCTAGGCTTTATTTGGAACATAAATTGACCAGATACAGTTTTCATTATCAACCCAGTATTTAACAATTTCTGTATTTTTGTTCATTCTTTGAAGGGGAAAATGCAACTTTGTTATGTAATAATTACATAATGGTCTTAGACTTGTAAACTCTTTTCTGTTTGTGGTGAAGAACAAAGCATATACTCTCCACAGATAAAAAATTGGTTGCCAAGCTTATTCTTTTAATAATGAAATTCTGGTTCAAAAGATGCACAAAAAACTGCTTCTAAAGTGCTCTGTGTGTTATTCTTGACTGCTCTGGAGTAAGGGAGATAAATGCTTCATATCTTCAGAAATAAGGGGATTTAGATCACCAGACTTAAGGATGTTGGGGACAATTATTTAACGAATCTCAGGTGCAAAAATGGAAAAAATCGAACACCTTCAAAGGCCCTTCAAGGTATCACACCGGTAATTGACCAATCAAAATGAACTTAGTCAAATGTAGGTCCATATATATAAAATTGATTTTCTTTTCTTTTGAGACGTTTTTCTATTTTCTTTCATGCCATTTTTACAACTTTGGTACCTGTGCCTAGTAAATTTTATGTACTTTGAGAATAAATAAAGGTTTTTGACAGGAACTATTTTTTTCATGTCATAGGAGGCTACTTCCTGTAGTGCACTCGAGGTGTTTATAAACACAGTGAAAACACGTGGATTTGAGGGTAGCCGTGTTTGCAGATGGAAAAAGTCCGAAAATGCCGTGTGGGTACCCTGTTTTTTGGTGTCAGCTAATGTGACAGGTAATGTTTAACACCTCCTGCTAAATATTTTTTCATGTAAACAAATACCCGATTTTTAACGATTTTTTATTCTATATAGAATTATATAGTGAAAACAATTACCGGTGTGATACCTTGAAGGTGATTATGAAAAATCATTTTAATCCTTATTAAAGACATTTTTCATTTTTAAAAGGCATATTTCAACAAAATATGTGATTTTATTAACTTTTTGTTTGAAAACACACAATTTTAAAATTAGAATTAGAATTTACATTTTTTTTCACAGATTTCTGTGTAAAAATTAATAATAGGTTATTTTTTACACTCAAAACTTTAAAATATGAGTAAAAAGGTAGCATTATGCATCTAAAATGTGGGAAAAAGTCAGAGAAAAATGTTTTTTCATTTTATATGACTAAACATTATTTGCACCAGCTGACCGCAGTCAATTATAGTGTCTACAGACTTTGCGGTAAAGGGTGTTAAAGCTGATTTTTCAAGAATAGACTAATTCTAGGTTTGCGAATGAATTTTCAGCACAAGCGACAACTGCGATAAAATGTAAATAAGTAAAATATGTTCTCACAGAATGATAATTTCTACAGACACATGATTTATTTTAATTTATTCACACCTCCAGTGATACATATATTACTGCATTGGAAGAATAAAAATAATGAAATGAGTCAGATCTGTCTAATAAACTTAATACATAAGCTACATAAGTAAAATTCATTAAGAATTTTTCACAGTAAGGAAGGTTATGACCAAAAATTTCTGAAATACTGTCAGGGTCTGCATGATAACACTTATGCTGAGTTCTAACCATGCATCATACATGTAGTGTGGAATGTCACTTAGCACCATGCCATGCCTCTTGTAGTTCTCAGGACTTTATTCATGCTTTCGCAGCTGACATTCATGTTTTTTCAGTTTGTCGGAGACTGTTTTTTGTTATTTTTTCATTTATATGTAGGTTTTGACTGTCACTTTTGAATTAAGTCTCACTCATTGAGGCTTATATGAGCATGATCTATTAAGTATATCATTGTACTGAAATATTAATAAATTCCAAATTTAACTGATGAAGAAATTTGGCATATTTACATAATTAAAATATCAGAATAACTATAATTCAGCTAATAAAGTGCACCTTTCTTCTCAGACCACTTCCTATAAATTTTATCAGCAGTTTTTGTACACCCACCCACCTCAAAGAATCATGGAGGATGTCCTGAATCTGGTCTCTGTGATGCATTTTGTCACATAGAAAAGTGTTCAAACTCATAAAAATGTTTAAAATTTTTATTTTAAAATTTAAATGTTCATTTTTTATGTAAATTTGTTGAAACAAAAAGATATAATCTTGCATAAATCATGGAAATTCATTAAACACCTTTGGAATTCCTGAGTAAATCCATGAAAAGAGAATAATTATGCATGTTAAATTGAAATTTCATGGCTAATTTGTGTCTTAAGAGAAAGCCAGTTACATAAATCACAACAATAAATTACATCTGAATTGTTGTCTCCAGTTTCTTATCATCAAAGCCAGTTTAATGGAGTGTGGGAGCTGTGAAGAACCTCCCTAGATGCTGATATGATTTTGACTGCCCTGAGTTACAACACAGCATTTAGATAAACTTCTGCACAGCAGCTTGTAGACAAATACCTAGGCTTTATTTGGAACATAAATTGACCAGATACAGTTTTCATTATCAACCCAGTATTTAACAATTTCTGTATTTTTGTTCATTCTTTGAAGGGGAAAATGCAACTTTGTTATGTAATAATTACATAATGGTCATAGACTTGTAAACTCTTTTCTGTTTGTGGTGAAGAACAAAGCATATACTCTCCACAGATAAAAAATTGGTTGCCAAGCTTATTCTTTTAATAATGAAATTCTGGTTCAAAAGATGCACAAAAAACTGCTTCTAAAGTGCTCTGTGTGTTATTCTTGACTGCTCTGGAGTAAGGGAGATAAATGCTTCATATCTTCAGAAATAAGGGGATTTAGATCACCAGACTTAAGGATGTTGGGGACAATTATTTAACGAATCTCAGGTGCAAAAATGGAAAAAATCGAACACCTTCAAAGGCCCTTCAAGGTATCACACCGGTAATTGACCAATCAAAATGAACATAGTCAAAAGTAGGTCCATATATATAAAATTGATTTTCTTTTCTTTTGAGACGTTTTTCTATTTTCTTTCATGCCATTTTTACAACTTTGGTACCTGTGCCTAGTAAATTTTATGTACTTTGAGAATAAATAAAGGTTTTTGACAGGAACTATTTTTTTCATGTCATAGGAGGCTACTTCCCGTAGTGCACTCGAGGTGTTTATAAACACAGTGAAAACACGTGGATTTGAGGGTAGCCGTGTTTGCAGATGGAAAAAGTCCGAAAATGCCGTGTGGGTACCCTGTTTTTTGGTGTCAGCTAATGTGACAGGTAATGTTTAACACCTCCTGCTAAATATTTTTTCATGTAAACAAATACCCGATTTTTAACGATTTTTTATTCTATATAGAATTATATAGTGAAAACAATTACCGGTGTGATACCTTGAAGGTGATTATGAAAAATCATTTTAATCCTTATTAAAGACATTTTTCATTTTTAAAAGGCATATTTCAACAAAATATGTGATTTTATGAACTTTTTGTTTGAAAACACACAATCTTAAAATTAGAATTAGAATTTACATTTTTTTTCACAGATTTCTGTGTAAAAATTAACAATAGGTTATTTTTTACACTCAAAACTTTAAAATATGACCAAAAAGGTAGCATTATTCATCTAAAATGTGGGAAAAAGTCAGAGAATATTGTTTTTTCATTTTATATGACTAAACATTATTTGCACCAGCTGACTGCAGTCAATTATTGTGTCTACAGACTTTGCGGTAAAGGGTGTTAAAGCTGATTTTTCAAAAATAGACTAATTCTAGGTTTACGAATGAATTTTCAGCACAAGCGACAACTGCGATAAAATGTAAATAAGTAAAATATGTTCTCACAGAATGATAATTTCTACAGACACATGATTTATTTTAATTTATTCACACCTCCAGTGATACATATATTACTGCATTGGAAGAATAAAAATAATGAAATGAGTCAGATCTGTCTAATAAACTTAATACATAAGCTACATAAGTAAAATTCATTAAGAATTTTTCACAGTAAGGAAGGTTATGACCAAAAATTTCTGAAATACTGTCAGGGTCTGCATGATAACACTTATGCTGAGTTCTAACCATGCATCATACATGTAGTGTGGAATGTCACTTAGCACCATGGCATGCCTCTTGTGGTTCTCAGGACTTTATTCATGCTTTCGCAGCTGACATTCATGTTTTTTCAGTTTGTCGGAGACTGTTTTTTGTTATTTTTTCATTTATATGTAGGTTTTGACTGTCACTTTTGAATTAAGTCTCACTCATTGAGGCTTATATGAGCATGATCTATTAAGTATATCATTGTACTGAAATATTAATAAATTCCAAATTTAACTGATGAAGAAATTTGGCATATTTACATAATTAAAATATCAGAATAACTATAATTCAGCTAATAAAGTGCACCTTTCTTCTCAGACCACTTCCTATAAATTTTATCAGCAGTTTTTGTACACCCACCCACCTCATAGAATCATGGAGGATGTCCTGAATCTGGTCTCTGTGATGCATTTTGTCACATAGAAAAGTGTTCAAACTCATAAAAATGTTTAAAATTTTTATTTTAAAATTTAAATGTTTATTTTTTATGTAAATTTGTTGAAACAAAAAGATATAATCTTGCATAAATCATGGAAATTCATTAAACACCTTTGGAATTCCTGAGTAAATCCATGAAAAGAGAATAATTATGCATGTTAAATTGAAATTTCATGGCTAATTTGTGTCTTAAGAGAAAGCCAGTTACATAAATCACAACAATAAATTACATCTGAATTGTTGTCTCCAGTTTCTTATCATCAAAGCCAGTTTAATGGAGTGTGGGAGCTGTGAAGAACCTCCCTAGATGCTGATATGATTTTGACTGCCCTGAGTTACAACACAGCATTTAGATAAACTTCTGCACAGCAGCTTGTAGACAAATACCTAGGCTTTATTTGGAACATAAATTGACCAGATACAGTTTTCATTATCAACCCAGTATTTAACAATTTCTGTATTTTTGTTCATTCTTTGAAGGGGAAAATGCAACTTTGTTATGTAATAATTACATAATGGTCTTAGACTTGTAAACTCTTTTCTGTTTGTGGTGAAGAACAAAGCATATACTCTCCACAGATAAAAAATTGGTTGCCAAGCTTATTCTTTTAATAATGAAATTCTGGTTCAAAAGATGCACAAAAAAACTGCTTCTAAAGTGCTCTGTGTGTTATTCTTGACTGCTCTGGAGTAAGGGAGATAAATGCTTCATATCTTCAGAAATAAGGAGATTTAGATCACCAGACTTAAGGATGTTGGGGACAATTATTTAATGAATCTCAGGTGCAAAAATGGAAAAAATCGAACACCTTCAAAGGTCCTTCAAGGTATCACACCGGTAATTGACCAATCAAAATGAACTTAGTCAAATGTAGGTCCATATATATAAAATTGATTTTCTTTTCTTTTGAGACGTTTTTCTATTTTCTTTCATGCCATTTTTACAACTTTGGTACCTGTGCCTAGTAAATTTTATGTACTTTGTGAATAAATAACTGTTTTTGACAGGAACTATTTTTTTCATGGCATAGGAGGCTACTTCCTGTAGTGCACTCGAGGTGTTTATAAACACAGTGAAAACACGTGGATTTGAGGGTAGCCCTGTTTGCAGATGGAAAAAGTCCGAAAATGCCGTGTGGGTACCCTGTTTTTTGGTGTCAGCTAATGTGACAGGTAATGTTTAACACCTCCTGCTAAATATTTTTTCATGTAAACAAATACCTGATTTTTAACGATTTTTTATTCTATATAGAATTATATATTGAAAACTATTACCGGTGTGATACCTATACCCATTTTCATTTAGACCCCCCCCCCCTTAATTTTCAACAGTTTTTATTTTGTTTCATATATGAAAATCAGTGCTGGATAAAAATGATTACAACATGGAAGCGTTTTCACTACAGTAAAATATATTTTTATAGCCACCTTGTGTTGGGGGGGGGGGGGGGGGGTTAAGACTTCAAACATTAAAAAATTACTCATATCACAAGAACAAGAAATATACTTTTATACAAACATGTACATTTTGAATAATTAAGTTTTAACTAATGTCTTAAAATTGTTTTCCGTGCAATTTGGTATTCTCCATCTCAAAAGTTTAAACTTGAATTAACAATACACTCCATCTCCATAATTTACAATTAGAAATTTGAAAAGAAGTGAAGTTTATCATAAAACTGCCCGAATTCTGAGTTTTGTCTCATATTCATACTAGACTTGAAAAATGTTCTATCATTTAATTTCATCGAAGAATGAGGGATAACCCTCACCGGCTAAAAAGACTTCTTTCTGAGTAAAATTCTTACTATATTGAAAATTGAATTAATTTCTATTTCTGTCAAATTTTGCCTATAGATGTATTTTGAATCTGAATGGAGTTTAAATTATCATATTTTTTTATCTAAAAAGGTTAAAAGCAATTTATGAATAAACAAAGGGATGGATTAGTAAGCCTAAATTATTTCATAACACTATTGGATGTGAAGGTCATGATGACTAAAATAGTCCAGGAAAGTTCGAATTTATTTCTGCATACGATAAAAACTGAAAGCTGCTGCATACGATAAAAACTGAAAGCTGAGACCCTGACTGTATAAAGCAAATCTTAGACTTTGGAAAAAAAACCTTCCAGAAACCTATCATAATAAAAATTGCAGTAAATATAAGAATGAAACAAATTTTATGAGTTTGCAGTTTTAGTCTGTCAAAAGATAACGAACGCGAGCATGACAGATAAAAGTAATTAAAGAGGCTGATCAATAGGAATTAAACTTTTAAATCGGACGGTCCCACGAAATAGATCATGGGAATGCAGCTGCTACTTGCTTGTTTATGAAAATATGGATTTGGTAAGGGTGAATAAGGAACCAATGGTATTGAAGTGACCAGAGGTCAGATATTTAAATAAATTAGCTACAACACATAATATTTAAGGATTATGCAAACGATTGGAAATTATTTTAAAAGTGCATTAGAAATTTTAAAAGTACTCAAGGTCAGAATAATAGTAATTAAAATTCAAATAAAAATTTAAAGTAATTATTGTAAATTTTGAAGGAGTTACAAATATGGAGATATAAATCGACAAAGGTACACCTAGTATAAAATGACTGGCCGGGATAGACAGGACTTCAGTGGAAAGCTGAATCTTGACTGTCTTGGTAGCATTTTATACAGGTGAAATTATTTTGTAGACTTGCGCACGTTTTAATCAAAATTATTTCAATTTTCACATGGCTTATTATATTTACAAGTTAAACTTTTTATATTTTAAGTAGTCATATTTCTAATAAGGTTTAGTATATTTTGTAAAATTATTTATTGTAATTATAAATATGAGAAATAGATTGTTTACTTTAATAAAGAGTGGAAAGCTGAATCTTGACTGTCTTGGTTGCATTTTATACAGGTTGGGTAACATCTCCACTCCCCAACCATGGCAGCCGCTCTGGTCAACAAATTTAAAAGGAATTATAGAATAAAAGAGAGAGCGCAATTGAGCCATCCCGGTACCTCCACAAGCCAAGCGAGTTTACGCAATTAAGTTCGAGTCAATGAAATAATCTGATTATGGAAAAAAAGAAACAAGAACAGAATAGCTTTTATTTTTTTTATAATAAATGGTGGAGAAATGGGGTCAGATTCAGAAGGATGGAAATAGCCTTTAACAGTTCTCTAAGTCACCCCCCCAGACGAGGATTAGTGCACAATCCCCCGCTGGATTTTCGAACAGAGGACTTGTAAACAGGCGAGACACAGACCAGAGCCGTCAGACGATCGACGAGGCCTGACGCTCCCTGGGCAGGACCAACTAGGACTAAGACGTTTTAACAAATTTGTGCCGACCGCGAGTCCATTGAAACAGACGAAAAGAACTAAAAACTCTAAAAACTTGAGCAAATAGGACATTCGATACGACTACTACCATCCCGTCCTTTGGTGGCCGAAAAAAGAAACAATTTCATATACGTATTTTAAAATAACGACTATAATTCTGTGCCGGAACCCCTCCTTCCGAATCCAAGTGCCGATGTGAAGACGAATTATCCAATTGTTGGACAATTTAATTTTCAGTCCTACGAGTAAGACTTTGAAAAAAAAATTAAGTACAGGTAGGATAGCATTTTTTTTTTCAAAATGCCTACCTTTGTGATGCAAGAAAATTTTTTTACGACGACGGTATTTAGAATATTGTCACATTGTTGATAATTTTTTTACATGGGCAATGTTTTATGAATTACCTGATAATAAGATTGTTGACGCTTATAAGCAAATATAAAGCGACTTGCATAATAAGAGATGAAGTGTTCTTAAAGTTAAATATATGAGACGAAATCAAGAGAAAAAAAACCTATCAATGGGAAGGGTCTTAAAAGTAAATGAAACCCCGTTGACCATTTGTGTAGGTAAAGCACGTTACAAAAATAAATCCTAAATGGGAAGGGCCTTGAACGATAGTAAAGGAAAACCATGTTTCCATTCATTTAGGTTGAAAGTAAAGTCACAAACTCTTGCGAGAGGATCTAATTAAAACCTAAAATGGTAATTTTAAGGGCCTTGAATGATAGTAAAGGGAAACCCTTATACCATTCATTTAGGTTAAAGGTTAAGTCGGGACTTTATAAAAGTCAACCAAGCATGAGGTTTGGGGAGAAAAAATTGAAGGAAAATGGTCGTAATGGAAGGGATAAAGTTATTTCCATTCTTCCGAAATAATTACGAGAATCATTCCTCCTTTCATAAAGACTTAACTTTTAAAGATTTTTTTTCAAAGCAGACAAAAGAGCAGAGTATGCGTCAGATGTAGGATTATTATGCATGTAAATGGAAAAGTGTATACCTTTCGGTACTGTGAAAAACATATTTTTGTCAATTGTGAAAAAGGGGTTCATTCAACGAAAATGATATTTTTGTGAAAAGTGTCTCAATCCATACAGCGAGTGTTTATATTCCATGAATTGTCAAAACATTTTTTTTTGTGTATCAAGATTTTTTTTACGTTTGTTATCACTACTGTGAATTTCTGAAAAAAAGGTGCCACCACTGCCCAGAGAGAAAGAAAAAACCAAGACAATTGTACATAGTGTTTTTCGTATCTTTTGTTTAATTTTTATTTAGAAAGTGTATTTTGTAATTCTGTACCTTTATGTGTGCATTTAGATAACATAATATTTAGTAATATGCGTCTATGTATTTCATTTGTTAAAGCCATCTGAAAATACGTTGATTTTAAATAAATTTCAAATAAAGATTAAGTCAGTGCGATGATATCAATTAATATCACTTTGAAAATTCAGTTTTATGTGAAATTCGCAGCAAGACAGATTATTTCGTATCATAATCTCTTTAAACAAATCTTGGGGACAAGATTTTCGACAGTAGGGGGATTTATCATAATAAAAATTGCAGTAAATATAAGAATGAAACAAATTTTATGAGTTTGCAGTTTTAGTCTGTCAAAAGATAACGAACGCGAGCATGACAGATAAAAGTAATTAAAGAGGCTGATCAATAGGAATTAAACTTTTAAATCGGTCGGTCCCACGAAATAGATCATGGGAATGCAGCTGCTACTTGCTTGTTTATGAAAATATGGATTTGGTAAGGGTGAATAAGGAACCAATGGTATTGAAGTGACCAGAGGTCAGATATTTAAATAAATTAGCTACAACACATAATATTTAAGGATTATGCAAAAGATTGGAAATTATTTTAAAAGTGCATTAGAAATTTTAAAAGTACTCAAGGTCAGAAGTAATAGTAATTAAAATTCAAATAAAAATTTTAAGTAATTATTGTAAATTTTGAAGGAGTTACAAATATGGAGATATAAATCGACAAAGGTACACCTAGTATAAAATGACTGGCCGGGATAGACAGGACTTCAGTGGAAAGCTGAATCTTGACTGTCTTGGTAGCATTTTATACAGGTGAAATTATTTTGTAGACTTGCGCACGTTTTAATCAAAATTATCTCAATTTTCACATGGCTTATTATATTTACAAGTTAAACTTTTTATATTTTAAGTAGTCATATTTCTAATAAGGTTTAGTATATTTTGTAAAATTATTTATTGTAATTATAAATATTACAAATAGATCGTTTAGTTTAATAAAGAGTGGAAAGCTTAATCTTGACTGTCTTGGTTGCATTTTATACAGGTTGGGTAACACCTCCACTCCCCAACCATGGCCGCCGCTCTGGGTCCACAAATTTATAAGAAATTATATAATAAGAGAGAATAGCAGGAATTGAGCCATCCCGGTACCTCCACAAAACAAGCGAGTTTACGCGAGTTCCAGTCAATGATATAATCATCTTATAGGGAAAAAAAGAAGAACAAAGTTCGTTTTATTTTTTTTTTACGAAAAACCTTGCAATCTTGCTAAGTCGCTCTTTGTTTATAAATGCCATTAAACTGTTTAAAAAGAAACTGGAAAGGGAAGGAGTAGAAGTTCATTTTAATTGTTTACCGTATATATTAACCTTTGTTATCTAGAAAAGAAATGGGGCTAGAATTCATGCTTTTCTAAATTTTACATAAACTGAAGCTTGATCAAAAGAAAATTTTCACACAAGAAGACTTCTGTGATGTTTACAATGTGAAGGCCTTTTATAAACTCTAAAATCTTCACGTAGAGAAAGCTTTATTTGAATTTTTGCTTCAAAAAACTTCTGTATAAAGTTTCATTTTTAGATATCTAAAAAGTTCTTTCTTGACAATCGAAAAAAAACTATAACTCAGAGAAAGTAAGTATTTCTAAAATCAATTATATGAACACTAATTTTGTAATTTAAAAAAAAACCCAAAGGACAAGGTATGGTAACGCGCGAGTGTGTCCCCCTTATTTGATGTAAAAATCAAACACAGTTAAAACTGAGATAGTTTGTAATTATTAAGAACCTAAAATGATGCGTGTTCTAATTATAAGGGAGATCAACCCGAAATAGCTTTTATCAGCCTCTGTTAAAATGTTGTTATAGGGTTCACGCTGTTTGTAAAAATAAGATACCATTCAGTCCAAATTCTTGAAAAGTAGTGAGCTTTTTAAAAATACGCATCCCATTTATTTCACATTAATTTCCAAATCTAGCTCCTTTTTCATACTTGTGTGACAAGGCGATAGCATCGGGTAAATAGGTGGAACTTTTATCTTTCAGTCAGACAATCAGATGTTTACTATGCATGCAAATCAGTCGGCAGTCGATTATAAGCTTGCTTATCGATGCTGAAGAACATGATAATGATCCAAGGGGTTTCAAAACTGCTCTTCGCATGTCAGGCAGAAAATATGAACGTCTTATGAACGTTTTACTGATAGATTTAACACATGATACGAAATAAAAAAAAACAGCGAAACATTGATGCGGAGAGCCGTGTTACCTACAGCAGGTTGTCTCAGTTCTGACAGGGTCAATTACGGCAAATAGACTGAACATCAGTTTTGTCATTTTCCCTAAAATTGAAAAGAAGTTGGACGTTAATTAGAAAACCGACCCTGTGTCTCTACTTGAAAATTTAAGCAAATAAATGCATGTGTTTAGGTAAATTGGGACAGTCTGGAATCTGGTTAGCGTCTTTCCTGACAGACATGGAACCGGAATTTTCTTTTACTTCCGTTCGGATTTCTTTCTTAGTGCTTATGAGTCTCTTCCCGCCGGTTACACGCTGTTCTTTATTTCAAGTTTATTTTCAATCATCATCTTCATACACATCTAAATAAATATTTCTCCAAGCACGCGTCTTTGTTTATTGTTGATTGCCGTCAACTTGCCTGGTATTAGCAAAACTGAAGAATGTACTGAAAGATGGTTATAGGCACTGTTTTCGCACATTTGCTTGCTTAAATAATTTTACTGGATTACTACAAGTAGGCGTAAGTTTCATTTCTAGGGTTAAAATTTAAGCAGTATATTGCACCTGAAAAAAAAATTAAAAAAGGAACGTATGGAAGAAAAACAAGAGGAATGAGTTTTTCTCATAAAAAAAGAAATAATTTTAAAATTATTTTAATTCTTCAGTATTTTTTTTCAGCTTAAAAAGGATTAAGAGATCTCAACTCAAAACACTTGATTTGTGGCGCAAGACCTAGGTCTTTACAGCTGTCGAAATAGAAAAAGAGTCCAGGTGTGCAACACAATACACAGAATACAAGCTGCAGATCTGTAGCTTGCTGGTCTGAAAGAACTGGGATGGACGATCAGATAGTTACAGTGCCACCTAATGAAAAAAACTGTATATTTATTGCGCGCAAAAAAGTTGCGCTCTCATTCGGATTCATTGCCCCAAAATCTTACCTCAACTGCACAAATCATGATTTCAAACATCTTCTTAGACCTCTATCAACTACTCTTGTAGTTGACATATGCAAAAAGAGTATTGGACCAAATTATTTTGCCACTCAAAATAGTCGATCGCGAATTGTTTTTTCTCGATAGTCTCAATTTCAGGCCCAGGAGAACTTGAATTACAACTGTCATAAGGAAAGTTTTGTTGTGAAAAAAGTAAAAGAATATGTTAGGAACACACGGTTAGTAATATTTTTAGATGACAGTTTAAAAACATGGAGAAATAAATCGAGAAACAGCGCACTTTTTTGTGCGCAACAAATATACACTTTTTTCAGTGGGTGGTTCAGTAGCTCTCCAGTCTGTCAATTTATTTTTTTTTCGGAGAGCAGCAGTTCTGCATTTAACAGAATACCTGAGTTGTCCAAACGGGAATTTTGTAGATTAAGAATACCAAATACCAACATACATGTAGTTGGTACGAAAAGTAGCATAACCCTTCAATGAATTGCCGATGACTGTTTTCTTTACATTTGCCTTTGTATCTGATATCAAAAATCCCCGACGTACTTAATGATTTAATTATGCTAAATAGATGACTCCATGTTAATGATACTCAATGTTAAGCCCAAACTTATGTCATATATTTTGTCATAGCGAAACGTGTTGTCTTTCAAATTAAATATGCATATAATTGAGTTGTTGGTTGAAGGTCATCTTCGGTGAAACGTTGAAATGTAAACAAGTATATACTTAAAAATAAATCAATTTCATTCATTTTTTTTAAGGCTCTACAAGAACCGCTGCTAAACGTCATCGAAGTGTCAAATCCGACGAATGGTCACACTAATAGCGTGAAAACATGTCTAAGCCCTGCAGTTATGAAAACGGGAGCTGATAAGGTTGTCATATGTCATTCATTTGGATGGAAATTAATGTTTACCTGTAATGTATCCATTGTAATCAATTAATAACATGATTTATGTACAGATACATGTAATATCTGAATCTAATTTTTAAAAATCTGTTTTAATGATTTAAAGAACAACATCCCGAACTTTAGAAAATAAAAGAAAGTCATAAAATTATTCGAACACTCCTGGAAAGTTCTGCTCGTCTCTTGTCTACACTTTTTACAGACATCATTATCCGAGATAAAGAGAATCAAAACCAAGAATGTTATATCTATCCTACTCTATTATCATCTTAAATCAAAGCAGAATGAAAAATTTATGCTGTCATATTAAAGTTTTCCTGGCAAACACTACAAAATTTATTCCTCTGTGCTGACAAAGTGAAAACTCCTTTCTTTTGAATAATTGGTTTCTGTGATTTATTCAAGTACCTCACGTTATAAAGTATATATCAAGTTTTTAAAAACTTTATAATCAACTACAGCCAACTTAATCAGGCTTTTAAAAAATGGGATCGAGAAGTTAATATAAAAAACGATAATGATAATAATAGTCAAGTAGACTCTGAAATAAGGAAACGGCGCATCCAAGTCGTTAAGACGGGCATTCTGACATCCGGCAAACAATCAAACATCCAAATTTAATTGTCTTCGGCTAAAATTAACAAGATAGCACGATGTTATAATCTTAAAATTTGTCAATTATCCTTTGAGACGCGATTATCCGGGTGTTTTCATACTCGGGATCTAACAGTTTGTGCGTAGTGATTGAGAGTTTGATGTTTCAGGTGCCACCTCGATTTGACGTTAGAGTTATAGTGTACCAATATACGTGTCTTGCTGGTTTTTGCCTCTGGTATATAAATATACATGTGTTCAATATTCCGTCAATCAAGGTTTTGTGAGAGAGATAAGTAGTTCTCCTGTGGCTCATTATATTGATTAACTTGGACATGCATCTCTAAGGTAAGATTATGAATTTAATAGAGCAAATATAAAGGACTTGGATCAATTAATGTACAAAATGGACTTACGTTTGTTATTTTCGAAATCTAAACCATCCATGATTTCATTTGAATTACTTTTAATGCACAAAAGCAAAAAACAGAAATAAGAGGTCTTACATGAACATGTACATGTAATTTATTTTTAGCAGAATAAAAAAAAATGTATGCATGTATACGTTGAAATATTTTTATCTGATAAAAAATTTAGATGTAAAGACTATTTTGAAATTGACAAATATTGCGATTGGCGTCGTAAAGATTTTCTATTCTGTTAGCGCATTTTCGTTGTTAGGGAGTCGGGTCCATAAAGTTAATGATACAATAAGCCTCATCTTTTGAGTCATTAACTTTAACGTGTCGCTGTTGTTTCATCTGTAAGAGGCACTTTATTATTCCCGATAAACCAAACAAAATGTTAGAAAATAATATGGAAAAAGATTAATTCATTTGGCATAACATAACTTAATAAATATCTGCAAGTATTAGTCACCTTGCAGAAATTTTGTCGATGACAAACTGTGTTTATGAACATTATCTTTGATTGAATTTTTTTTTTAGAAAAAAAAAAGAAATTTGGAAAAGGGCTCTTCATACATTGATTAACCCATTGAAACAGTTCGTAGTTTTAAATACTAGTAAACCAAAACGAAAAAAAAAAACATTTTTCGATATCTCCCCAACCCTTTTTTTTTTTTATTTGAGGGCATGATGATTTAATATGATAGATACAATTGCTGCACCTTGAGAAATATCCTTTTTTATCTTAGATTACGTCTTATCAGATGGACTCTGTTTCTATAAACTTCGCTGTCCTCTTAAGAGCTGTTTGTATATACAAACGGAAGCGTTATCGTTCCCAGAGAGTAGTGTTTTATATACACTTAGAGTAAACTCATTCCTTTCAGTTGTGGAACTGGATTAGGTGATAAATTGTTTCGACAATGCTTAAGATAGCAGAAGACTTGCGGTGCGAAATTAACTGAGCTTTTCACTTTTTTGCCTCCTTCTTTTTTTCCCTCCTATTTCAAATGGTTGACCTTTTGTTCGATACTTTTGGCGGAATACACCTTTTCTAGCAGATGTAAAGAGCATTGCGGTTAATTTGTGCCAGCTCATCTTATAAGGCGACAAAGTGCCAAGGGGATAACAATGCGTAAAGGGATTAGAGCACCTCGTAGTGTCCCCCCGTCCCGACATTTGTCCTATTTGACGGTCACTTCGCAGATCATTATCTTTCTATTTTTTAAATCCTCTATTTCGCCCCCTGAGCATATAATTGAGAGGACAGTCCCGGCATATACGGTCTTACATCATTACAGATGTACGTAATTAGATGTCGAATGTAAATTCCATTATTTTGAAATGCTTTCATTTCAGTTGAAATCGATTTTGTTTTATAAATTTCATTATCAATGCCATTAATTAAACAAACTGTACCCAAGGAATGGCAAATATATAGATTTATCTTGCTTGCTTTGAACAATGTACATACCGGTATATATTAAGTATGTATATAGAAAACGCAGTGATTTCTCATGACAAATTGGCATTGAAATAATTAACAAGTTATGCCACATTAATAAAAAAAAATTCATTCACAAATTTTGCAAGTCCATACATTTCCTACATTACAATAAAATAATTATAATTAACACATGATTTTCCGATGTAATATATCTTTGATGAAGCATGTAATGAGCGAATTATTCCTTCTGGAGAAGTTATTAAGGTGTTGAAGGGAGGAGGGGAAATCGCTGAAATCTGGCAATAATTCTAAACTGTCTAACATTGGTGTATACATCTACAAAGCAACAAAAATTAACTATACTGATATATAGCCATGTCTGTCGACCGAGTGTCATTCAACGCTTGTTTGAAGCTGGCGTAAAATTGATCTATTTTAGCGTCTTTGGCTTAATAAGCAAAAGAGAGGATTGATAATTTTATTTTCTTAATTTCTCATGTCATGCAAGGAATGTTTCTACGGGTCTTTGGTCTCATGCAGTTTTGTAGGCAAGAAAAAACTCCCTTAGAAACAGCTGTTGTTTTCATAAATCATTAAAAAAGGTACAATCACTGTCGGTTACCTTTTCCAAGTTTGAAGTTGTAATCTTACAAAATGTCAGTGGCGATTAGTGGTGGGTGTTTAACTGACCGATCACGTGGGGCAGCTCGCGTGAATGATCAGTACTTTTTTCCCCGTCGCGGATATTTACGATATTTCACGTCAAGTTGCTTTTCATACTTGAGTTCGAGAGCTTTTTGAAAGTACGCAACCAATTCTTAAAACTCGGTCTGTAACTGAGAAATGTGTGTGTTTATTTTTCACAGTTGACAAGTTGGTGACATGCATTCAAAGCATCTTAATTAGCTGTTGCGACTAGACCTCATTCTACAAAAGTGTTACAGTGCTTTAGTTGCCCAGTTTGATCATTCAATAGAATAGGATGGAATTTCTAAGTAGAAAAGGAAGCTTATTTTTAATAGGTAAGTATATTGTTTCAATAAATTTTATTTAATAGCCTTTATTGATTACATAACAATATGTACTTTGTTTTAAATTATTTGTGTGGTAAAATATTTATTTAGGTGTGATCATATAAATTATTTTAACTTTTAACGTTAAACAAAATAAAAGTTCAAATATTTTCTTTCTGTTTTTAATAATACACTTTTACACTGTTACAACCTTTTAATATGTTATAATTCGCTAAAATATAAAATATTCAATAATGTCGGTTAGTGGGTTTGCTGAACTATTAGCTCTATTTTTGTATGAATAAACAAGTATAAAATAATGTTAAATAATAAAGTAAAATATTTAAATAATGCAAAGAAATTTTCAAAAAAGGGCCACGGATTCTAAGATGTTGCTCTATTGGAATTCTTTTGATATGTGAACAATATATTTCATTTCAACGCATTTCTGCCCCAGTGTGATTGCTATTTTTTCCCCTTATCAACATTTCAACATCTTTGTTTTTATAGGAGAGAGAAATTGGCTGAGTGTAAATAAACGTCTACAAATTTAAAAATACTATAATCTAACACAGAGTGAAGAATACTTCAAGCTTTAGTGATGTTTTCGCAGTCGTTTTATTTTAGTTAAATAATTTAAGTGTACTTTTCGTTTCGTATCGCATGTTTGAAATATGACATGTTGTTATTAGCATTTCTTCTGGAATGTTTCTAAAAAGATAAATATTGTTTTAGTTCGATATCTTTGAAAGGTCTATCAGTTCCCGAGCGCAGGTTGTTAGTGTATATACTTTGCAACTCTTAAATAAAGCTTTGTTGTGGTAATCATATTTAGGAAGTAAATTACTTTCATCACTATACTAGTATTAAGGAAGGAAAAATGGTACCGGGTAAACAGTAAAAATCATCAAAGCACAAACCCAATACACACGCGCTCTTCAGTATACAAATATATAAAAAGACAGACGTTTTTCAATTAAATTTTTGTCATAAACAAATAATGAAATTGTGGTAAATGTCAAATAAAAAAATGTGATAGCTTCAAAGAATCTTCCTAATTGTAAAACTTTTAAATTAAAATTTAAATGAGGTTTCTTTATGACTTTAAACTCCGTGGTAGAAAAATCAATTTGCAGGGAGGCGTCGTGTCAGTTGCCATGTATCGCTTTAAAAAATGAGAAGAAATTCACTCATAATCTTTTTTATCTACTTTATATGTTCCAGATTGGCTATTAACTTCCACTTTAATAATGTCAGGGGCCTGTCTTCAGGTCGGAAAGGACAGAGGTTCGTGAAACTCTAATTCATCATTTTGTTTTACTTCAATCAAGCTAAAACGTTGTTATCTTTATTTGTTTATTAATTCAAAGTAACTTGCTTCTTCAGATGCTTGAACACACAGATTTACATGTACTAAGTAGACCACACACCCTGAAGTCAGAACTCCTATAATAAAATCATCAGAATATAATTTATCGTAATTGATATTGTTGATTTTGCTTCATCAAATAAATTCATACTTTAAACTTGTATCTGTTATCAATATTAGGCACGAGGGTCCAGAACTTAATGTAAAACAGTAATACAAGTAATTTTTATTCTTATTAAAAGATATCCATAGTTCTTTAATAGTATGCTTTTTGAATTTTCAGGAACAACGTCATGTTTTCAAAATCACGAAACAGTCAAATTTTCTGTGGAGAAAGGAGATTACGGATATGTGACGTCATACGAATATCCTGATAACTACACCTCGGACTTTTACCTCGGGCATTCTTGTAACGTCGAGATCAGAGGCTGTAGCACCTGCAGAGTAAAGGTCACGCTAATTGATGTAAACTTCCCACCTTGTCCAGCTGTCCAGAAATCCAAACATAGAAACTTGTGTATTCCTGGGTAAAAATCAGTTTGTTCTGCAGAAATCTCTAACGTCTATAATTATATAATAACAGTGATGCCTATTTTGATTTGTATATTAGTACATGTCCATGCAAGTCCAAAATTAGCATCCAATAGGAAAATTGATTTGGTATAACAATTATCAATATATCGAACAAATATAATGAAATTTCCAGAGTTTCCTATCGAAGATTAAATTACATGTAGCTCACGTCGAATCTGAAAGTCGCAAATTGGCAAATTAATTGACTTCGAAATGACATCTTTTAATGAATACATGTATTACCAATGTTCGTTCCACACACTTGTATCTCTTAGTCGTTTTTTTTTTTTAGTTGTGACCATCTTCAGATCCATGAAGTTGATCAGCCTTATCACACAAAAAATCTCCAGAATTACCATAGCGACGAAAACGAGGCTGAGTACATTTCTATATCCTCCAACGTCAAAATACGTCACTGTATCTCCAACGGAACCGGAATAACCGGCAAACGCTTCCGGGTCAAATACGAGGTAACTGGTACGTAGACAAAATATTTTTGCAGTTACTAGTATTTTATTTTAAATGCAGTACTGTAGTGTATCAATTAATATATCGGCTTAACTAGAAACTATTTTGCTCAGAAGGGGACACGTTTTGAAATTCCTGTTTCCAATTTATCGTATTTGCAATAAACAATAAGTTTATTTAGTTCTTTGATGATTTATGGGACTGTTACGCACAAAATATTATAAAAATTATGCACATTGTTTTTGAGATAGTGTAGTAAGTTTAAAAGAGGTTATGGTATATAATGAATCTGATTTTTTAAAATGAATTTCAAATTGGTTGTACCTTTTCCGTGGAAAATTTAACCAGACTATCCCTAATTTATGAAATTTGATACATTATACAGAAAAAGTCGAACAAATCAGGGGAACGGTTTCCTCCACGATGTTTGGTGGTGACAAGGGAGAAATATCATCCCCAAACTTTCCAGACCGATATGCCCTCAACGGCGAAACGTTTACATATATAATAACCAACCTGGACCCGTATGGCAGAATCCGGATGATATTTGATGATTGGGATTTGGCGTCCGTCAGTACATTACAGGTATGTTCGCCATATAAAGCTGTGTTCTAAAAATTACACTTGAATGCCGGATGTAGCATTCAAAGAAAAAGGTAGGAGGTAGCATGCAATTGACCAGATTCTGCCGCAAGGTGGAAACACCATCAAAGCCAACCCGCTCCTTGTACCGCAGTTTGCAGACGTCAGTTATAAAGGTACTTTGGTAATACACTAAATGACAGGTAATCTGGGTTAATGCACGTGCCAGCAGGAGGTTAGCTTCAACAAGAGTTGTGCTGACTATGGTTAATTGGTAGGAATGGATTATTAGGACCGTGTACTCTAATCTTCACTGTCACATCCAAAGCTGATAATATTCTGCTTTTGACGATATTAAGAAGTGTCTTTGAAATTCATGTGATTTTTTTTTTCTTTGAGAGATTGCATAATTGAGTGTAAAATTCATCAAAAGTGGAAATAATTTCAAATCCTCCAAGCCATTTCATTTATCTGTAGGAGATTTGATTTTTTATGATATTTATGCAGAATTGTCTGCAATTCCTATAGAAAAGTGGCACTGTACATAGTTAAAATATAAATGTTCCTTTATATTAAAACAACGCATATATTTTATGGCTTTTATATTCTGATTTGAATTATATATATCTTCCACAGTTTTATGTATTTGTGTCACATTTTACTTACTAGAATATTCAATTAAACATAACTTCGCCTTTAGACATTAAGTTTATATCCACCAACAATAAATTTTCCTGGGTATCTAAGCAATGTATGTCACGAAATTGCAATAAACTTCCATAATTACGGAGAATTTCATTCATAATCCCCGTAATAATCGTATCTAAGGATAACATTAGATGGCAGCCAAAAGCTTAAAAAGAAGACATCTTTTTGTTATATCGCACCTTGTCCCTTGAGGTTAGATGCGAATATTTTAGTAATTTTACACCTGAAATAATGTCTAAAAACTGCTGATTTTCCTTTTTGTTTAGGTTTATGATGGTCCACGCACAACTTCACCATCAAAGGTTTATACCCGGCATGAGCGACCGGTGCTGGTTTCCAAATCGAGCACAATTATCCTCGTTTTTAACACCGGAAGTTCCAGTCATCGGTGCTGCCACCCAGTGGGGTGGAAGGCTAGCTATCAGTTTGTTTCCAGTAGTCAATGGAACACGATGCCAAGTACAAGTGCGTGAAAGTAAAAAGACGAAATGTGAATGCAGTTAAGGTTCTCTACCCCCGAAAATGTGGAATATTTTAAATTTTCAATAAGACAAACGTCTTGTCATATTTTAAATTTTTAAATTCTAAAGCTTATTTCTACTACCTCAATCCTTCTCCCTATTATTTCTGTAAAATCCTTAATTTAAATGTAAAGTTCATATTAATGAATCAGGGAATGGTTACCTTTCTGGTCCGAAAAAAGTTCATGTTATGGATAGCAAATTTTCATTTTTGAACATTATTTTGAGAAATACACAAACTAATGAACTGAAAACTTTCTGACAGATTGTAGCAAAATTATGGAATATAAATCAGGAGGTGTTATTAATCTGGATTACCTGACCCCACGTTTACCCGGCATGTTTGACTGCATCTGGATCATCAGAAAACCAGCCAAGAAAAATCCAGATGGCATCCTTTTAAGATTAACGGAAATCGTATTTGGTCAAGGTAATTTTTCTGAATTTCAATTCATTCAGTTCACATGTATTTCATTATCAAACTAATTGTGTATTTACTTTAATGTGTTTCGCCGGTTTCTACATGTAAATAAGCATATCTGAGTTAATTTCGATTTGTTTTGTTATATTAAGGATGGGCAGAGTATCCTGGCAATAGTTTAGAGATTATAAGTGGCACAACATCTAGGGGTGAATTACTGGGCAGATATTCCGCCACGAATATGACCATTGGTCATTGGTTCAGTCCAGGTTCCAGTGTGTACATAAGACTGCGGGGGGCATTGTCAGCCGAAGACCAACTGAACTTCATTTATACAGCTGTGGATAATATAACAGAGGGTATGTTGTTTAAATTTATTTCAATAACAAATAAAATTGATATAGAGATGAATCACAGATTTTTTTTAATTTTTTAAGGCTTAATAATTCTAGTTTTATTGTTCCTTACTATGAAGATTAAATGTGTTTTTACAGCAGTCAGATTCTTGTGAAAAATGTAACCTTTTTCAAGCGAAGAAACACAAAGAAAGCGAGTGATATGTGCAAAGTAGGATGGGTATCGCCAAAAATTTCGTATCGCAATAAATCACGATTTTTCCCCACAATATCACGATAATATCATGATATTTTCAAAAGCAGTATTTACAATGATTTTATATGAAAAGTCTTTATTTTTCTAAATTATCTGCTAGAAAAACAACATTTTACTTTCTTGAAATTTTTATGTATATAAAATCAGTAATGTTTGGACGGTAAGATGCCGTTCTTTTCACTTTTTACAACATTTTTTACACTTTCTGTAATTGTAATTTGAAAGATTGAACAAATAAATGAATAATTTCTGGATTTTGTAATATGTACCTAAAGACCGGTATTTAGATCTCCGTATCACAATACGTATCACACAACAAAAAATCGCGATATACCGGTATACCGATAAAATCTCACATCCCTAGTGCAAAGCACTGCCACATATTGACTTCTCGAGTGAGTTCACATTTTTTTTCATATTGTATGTTTTTTAATCAAATTGTAGCCGGGTGTCCTAGACGTGGTGACTATTTGTGTAAAAATCTGTGGTGTATCGATAAGTCCCTGAGATGCGATTCTGTTGATCACTGTGGAGATAATTCAGACGAAAGTCCTGACAAAATGTGTCAATACGAAGGTAAAATATATTCATCTTTTAAATTTATTTGCTGAGAATGTTATTTTAGCCCATCGTCTCAAGCCACGGTTCGGAGTCCGCATATAGCTCTCTCCTATACAGAGTGGGAGAGGATCGTACATTTTGATCGTGGTTTGCGACGATGATTTTAGCCTTTTCATTCTTTTAAAATAAAATAATGCAACAGTCTAGTATATTCTTATGTTCTTTTTTTATGTCTTGCTTAAAATTTAATCTGAATATTTTCTATGCTTCAGAAATATGGAAACTAGGAATAAGGTGGAAACTTTCAGGTAACAAGTCATTATATATTTGATTGGTGATATTATAGTGATGTTGGTTTAATTCACCTCCGTTTTACATTTTAAATATACTTGGTGTAGCCTTCCTATAAAAGTTATGCAATTATAAGAGTATTAAATCATTTTCTTCTGTCTTTTCACTTGATTCACTCATATCTTATAAATTCTGAGCAATCTATACTCAAATAAAATGCCAGATTTAATTTCTCTTAGATTCATCCACAAATGATCCATGCGCGGGAAATTTTAAATGTGGCGGGAACAAATATGATTGCTTGCCAATGTCACGTGTTTGTGACAGAATCAGTGACTGTTATGACGACTCAGATGAAAAGTGGTGTGGTAAGATTACAATACTACCTTATTTCATAAAAGAGTGTATACATCATTCTTTATTTTTTCCTGCATTGATAACTTAGATTTTTGTAATATATATGATTTGAGTGGTAACTTTTACCTCAAATATTTAAAGTCTCAAAAAAAAAAAAAAAAAAAAAAACTTGAGAGCATTTTCAATTTTTCTTGCAGTGAATATTTGAATTTGAATTTTGATTCTTAAATTTAGTTTATTTAATTTTTACAGCTTACCATTCTAAACAAATCAATGATGAAAGTTCCTCAACTTCTTCAAGTTACGTTGCTAACACAATGACAATTACCGTTGGACTTCTTATTTTATATTTCTTTGTCACGTGACCAGTAAAAAACTAACAGTTTGATCTCATTCGATGGTGAGCCGGGACCAGAAAGGTACATTCCAAGATAGTCGGTGCAATTGGAGTTCCTGAAATAGACTTGCTCTGAGTGTTTCTGATATGAAAGTTCATCCAAGTCTATATTATTGAGAGGGAAACAAAATGTGAAGATTGGCTTTCAAGTGAATAAAATACGTGTACAAAATGTCCATTATTTGTATAATGATAAGTTAAACTAAGAGGAAAATGAAAAGTTTCATTATGAAATTCTTTCTAGTTCAATAAATGATTCTTATTACAATTTTTTTTCAATTCAAAATTTGATGGCTTTTCTTTTAATTTTGAAGATTTTTTCGTTTAGTTTGGTCCGCGCAAAAGAACAATAAAAAGAATATGAGTGTGGTTCCAAACAGTGAAACTTAACATGCTAACAATGTAGGCCTGTTATTTTTGTTATTTATAGGCTTCAATAAGTAAACGATCCTTACATGTATAATTATGATAAAAATTACAATAAAAATATAATTAAGGTTGACATACATGTAATTTGAGGTTTTCATATTTTCTAAAAAAAAAAATTAAAATGACGAAGGTCGCAGCTCTTTTATTCTGTTCCATTTTGGTTATTTGTTTAAAAAACATGTCTGTTAATCTAAAGCAGAAATTAAATACTGTAAAAAGGTCTTGATTGTCTTTGAGTGTATTGTTTCTGTCTGTCCAACTGTCATATACATGTACATTGTATTTTGAGAACTGTTAGAAGTGCATGGGGATTTGATTTTTTGATCATATATCGGTTCCATAAAGGACTTTAGTAAAATAAATGTAGCTGGGTACTCTTGGATCTTTGAAGTACCGGGGTACTTTTCAAAATACACTGAAGTGCCTAAATATACGTTGTTGTTTTTTTAACCTGCCATGGGTAAATGCTGTTGCTATTCATTAAGAAGACTGCTTATCACCAGACATTTTTGTTTTATTCAGGTAAAAACATCACAGAATGTCGTAATTATAAATCATTTAAATAGATCAAAAACAAAAAAACAGACATACATATATTTCTCTATAAGTTACGTGACATACAGAAGGAGTACTGATAGCTTATGGCGGCCAATTTGGTCCTTGAATTATTAGGTAAGTAAATAAAATTAATACTAGTATATGCATGAAGAACAAGATGTGTTTCTGAACGCTGATCAATTTAATGCCTGTGTATGGCAACTCAAAGACAAAGGTTATGCATATGTATGTCACAATCTATATAAACGTCAAAAGTTCAGGACTTTTTAATGATTTAAGGAATCACTGTCTAGTTAGAAGAGTATGCCAAGGCATCAACGAAAGTTAGAAACGTAGGATAATTTGCATAACGGCTGTTATGCATAAATTATCCCATGTTTCCAATTACTGGTATCGTTGATGTCTCTGGCATACTCTACTAATTAGACAGTGATTTCTTATACATGTATTTCTATTTCATTGTGAAATAAAATTGTAAATTTGGATTCTAAAAATGTTGACCAATAGATTTATATTACACGAAGCCTCTCATGTCAATTTCAATAGTCCCCGCCAATGACGTCAAACAAAGGCAGCCGCACGAGATTTACATGTACTAGCACGTGCATATTATGCCTTCTTACCGTCAGACACAAAGACAGACGCACGAACTATTAAATGCTATTTTTATCAAACTTCATATACAGTACTAATACATACTAAATAAAAAAATTTTCAACTGCATCAACATTTTACCTTTTCTTTGACCTTGACCTCACTTTTCTTATTTAGTGTTTGGTTAAATTTTTACAGAAAGAGTTCGAGATATTTCATCAAACTTAGTATGCTGATACATATATAAGTGAGTGCTCTTCAACTGTATCAAAAAGTTTTGACCTTGCACTTTTCTGTGACCTTGACCTCAATTGTCTTTAATTTACATTTTGCTTAGATTTAAAGAAACCATTTAAGATCGATATTAGCATGTAAGGTTATAAACTTAATACATGTACATATTAATTTGGTGAGAATTTATCACCTTTATCCCTCTTTTAGACTTCAATTTTAAAGAAATTATTCATGATTTTTCCCATACAGTAATATAAATGTTCATTTTGCGTTACTAATATACACTCTTCGGAGCATCCATGTAGACATTTATACATGTTTAGTTTATTGTAAAACCAGTGAGCGCTCTTTCCTTCAAGCGCTATTCCACCGATATCTCAAACATTAGCTGCAGAACTGTAGCTCTTTGCTTGAGAAAGTTCGAATTTTCTCAAGTAGAGAGCTACAGTTCTGCAGTTACACTGTACTCCAACATGTGCGTCAACATAGTACTTTTTTTTGCTTACATTTGCCCTAATGCGCTTAATGAAAATAACGTTAGTGCGACATTATTACAATGTATAAATAAAAATATAACCAACCCCCCCCCCCCCCCCCCCCGATTTCTAGCTTACAAAGAAAAATATACGTATTTAATTATGTTTTCTAACTTGCTGTGTTTAATAAACGGTTTATGCACATTAAAAAAAATCTTAGTCTTGAAGCAACCCTAACTTTATAAATGAGGTACATATATAAAGAATTTTTTTCGCGGTTGTATCTTTCATTATAAAAAAAAAATCCTCTAAGAAGTCTTTTGTAGAAAATTGCAAAAAAATATAACATATATTTTTTATTATTTGTTTGTTTGTTTGTTTTTTGTTTTTTTTAATTACGCAAAATAAGGTGAATTTGATCAAACACCTCAAGCTTTAAAGAGTTGTCTCTCTTTTGAAATATAATAGTACACTGTACATTGCATAGAATAACAGGTAAACATATCTCGATGCCATTGGGATTGTATTTTTATTAAAATAGGGAGATTTTGCAAAATTGTCGGAGTAAAAAAAGTGGTTGTGGAAAAACCCCCATAAAAAATGGTGCAATTACCCATCATAGTCAATTTTTCGTCTTTTAGTTTAACCAAGTTTTAAAGCGTCTCGTTAACATTGACGAAGCGTTCGCAGAACGAAACCGCCATCCCTGAATTTTTGTTTAGTGGATCAAACAATCCACATTAATCATGAAACTTATAAGGTATTGTTTAACACAAATTGTTGATATGTAGATTATTTATTATTTTTGCATCATTGACACTGCGTATTAATTGTCGTTATAATGTTTTATTTGGGTGTCTGTGCATATATTTTGCCGGCAAAAATGTAAACAATAGCGTTCTTGGATATTTTTCCAAGTTTCAGAGTAACAGTGGACATAAGGATTTTTTCCAATTAATTAGTAAACATGATTAAGCTTGATTATGTTTATGTGTGAAAACTGAATGCCTGTTTAGAATGCACAATTGCAGTGAATTTTAAAAAGAAAACTGGTCTGACACTGGAATGGACTACTACATATGGTCACTATATGCGAAAAACCCTCGATTATGGTCATCTTTACTGTGGCATATTTTTCTTCTTGCTTGAGATAAAGATCTACGATACTCTTAGGGAGATTGCCAAGCAAGGTTTTGATGAAAAATGGATTGATTCAGTGCATGATGCCATTAATGGACTTGTTCATTGTATGTTGATTTTTCCTGATACGAGATTTTTCACCCATTTAGAGAAATCCTATAATATAAAACCAGTGATGGGCTTATTCATTGGGCAGTCTGGATATGTAATCCTGCCAACATTTACTGTGACACGGTCCACACGGAGTCTTGGTTTTTAAGGTCTAATCCGAAAAGGGACATCAACGATAGTTGGAAAGTGGGCAAATTAACCAACGTTTCCAGCTATCGTTAATGCTCCTGGCATACTTTACTAACTATACAGTGAGGGCTTGCTCTGTCAAGAAAAGAGCTATGCATCATGGATAAGTGTTTTATTATACTGTGTATATTATAATTTCAAGTTATTTTCTTTATGTTTAGTCATTATTGGAAAGCTTTATTATGTTCACTAGATTTAACGTGGAAATGAAAATTTTATAAACTGTTAGGTGATGAAAATTTTCAGACTATGAAGAGCTTGATATAGACTGTGGCCAGGGACCTCTGTGCATATATGTTTAATCATTATTCAAAGTATATAGGTCCCGTGGTGATGAAAATGGAAGAGCTGATGGCTGACTGTTTCAGGATATATATAACTGCGGAAATGCTCTTTTGAAGAAAATATATTAACTTTATATATAGTTTCTTTGAAATATAATATTGTGACTTAAAATTGAATGTTTTAAGAGAATGCATTGAATTATCAAATCTACTAACTTAAATTTCACAGAATGTTTACTTATCAATTTGCCCTTCAAAATAGCATTACTTATGATGAAAGGACAAAAATGGCATGATTATGTTCAGTTGATCTGTTAACAATTCTCTCATATTAGGGATAAACATTAACCTTTATATTCACTTCCCCTTTGGGCAAGTGAACTACAATTTTGACTTGTCCGAAGGTAAAACTTGGTTGTCCAAAATTTCTAAAGAAGAAAACTCAGTAGCTGTATCTAAATTTTTTGTAAATATTAAAGAGTGACAAATTAATATCTATTTTGAACTTAACTGCCAGGGAAAATGTTGATATGGCGGTAATGCTACAAATATGAATATGTTAACCATTGTCCTGTCATTATTATCCTGAAAACACACACAGCAATGCAGGAATATTATTTTCCTACGATTTTTTCCCCCTAAAAAATTGAGGCGTGCTGAAAGGAAAACAGTTGTCATGTTTTGAATCAAGATACGTGCACCGAGAATAATTGGTGTTCTTTATATTCTGTAAGTGAATAAATAACCTATTCCTATAATAAGAATGTAAGGCTATATAAAATTGAAGTCTTGGTTCTCAGGCCCGCGCGCATCCATTTTGAGGTAGCCGCATTGCCGATTTTATTGTAATTTTTAAAAAATAAAAAGTGGGTATTGCGGAGGCCAATCCGGGAAAAAAAATTCCGCCCTCATTTGTTTCGTAGTTTAGTTTTCAAATACCACTTCCGGTAGCCATGTACAATGAGATTTTGGCTACTTCGTTTGAAAATACATTTGAGGACATTACCTACGATGTTTACACGCTGTTAAGCAATGGATAAGGCAGAGAATTTGACCAGAAATGGAAAGTATATCTGTGATTAAAAAAATTATCTTTATGTTAAAGAAAATTCGGAAATTAAAATTAAAAAAAAAACCTCCCTCATCTACTTTATTGCCAATAAAATGAAAAATAAAATGCCGCCCTCCCGCATCTGTTTTGGAGAAAATTGGCCTGAGAACCAAGGAATTAAATTTAGATAGCCTAACATAAATTGTCAGACGGAGAGTGTATTTTTGTAAACTAAGGGAAAAAACAGAATAACGAATCGGAAACCGATTTCTGAAAGAAGGTATAATCCAGAAACGCTACTAAGGGATTCCAAATGCAAAAACAATGTCCAGTTCTGAGCGGAAATCAAGTGTTCTATTTATTGTTTTGCTTTATATAAACTAATGTAAGAATTAAAAGAGTGTTTCTATGAGAAATGTCCACTTGCCTGATCGGAGAAGTACATTGATGGTTTCACTTGCCTGAATTGAGAATTTACTTGTCCAGGGATTTTCCACACCATTTTGGGAATGGGGCCCAGGCCCTTACAACTGGGAATTTAAAGACATTTTATCACTTTTGGGGAATTTTTTTTGCATGATATTTTCAAGAAATAAAACTATAATGAATAAAATTGACTTTCACTTCATTATTCAGAACTATAATTCAGAGAATAGATCAATTATTATGAAGTTTTAGTCAAATTTCCTCAACTTTTTTCATTCAGATTTCAAACCTGACCATGTTTGTTTTACTTGAATTTTAATCAAGTTACCTTTGTGGAGTTTTTGTGCATTCAAAAATTGAACACCTGGTGTTCATTTTTGGGAAAAATGGAAGGAATTTGCAATTGGGATTGGGGCCCATAATCGGCTCTACATGGGGTAGTGAAAATCCCTCTGTCCCGGGCAATCGGACAACCGTTAAGCATGTGGTTTGTGTCGATCCTGCATGTTTTTACCAAATGTTTGGCTTGAAGAAAATGAACACACAAGGTTATGTAAAGTAAAGTTATGATGAACTGATTGTGACTGGGATGACATTGAAGCTGTTAATAGAATTTCAAACTTATTTACAGATTTTTGATGAAATTGAGCCATGAGACAGTAACGATTGAGCTCAAGAATGGTACACAAGTGCATGGAACAGTCACAGGTAAGAGTCCAGGGTTTAGTTAACATAATGTAGCACTTTAGCACTGTGAAACTCAATACATATTTTTGTTAAACTACAGTATATATGTAAACATAAGGATTTTTTCAGAGGGACCTGGGGTTGTTCTCAAGATGATGCATTTGGTTTTAATGTGAATTTGTTCTATATCTGAATATGTTGTGTATCACCTATAGAAAAAATGGAAGTTCCCAGTCTGTTAAAAATAAGCTGACCTGTACAGAATATCACTTGGGGGTCCCTTATCCCCGAGTGCTAGAATAATGGGGAGGTTAAATCAAACATTATAGACCCCTTTCATATCTGCAATTCCTATATGGCTGAATTAAATTTATTGAGAGCTCAACAGAATATTTCATAACCCCATTATTGTTTGATCAGACGGCTATTCACTTTCCCATGACAAAACATGGACACTGCCATTCTTTCTATAACATGGGCAGCAACTCCTAAACTGTACCACTGAATAAAATTCAACAAGACTTTGAAAAATAAGAATCTTTCACTCATATGTAGTGCACACTTATTTTTCATGATTAGACAGATTTTTGGGGTTTTCCATTGCAGAACATCAACATAGCCATTCTTTCTGTAACATTGGAGATACAATCTCATATCTGCAAATTCTCCTTTCCACCGGGCAGTGCAGGGTATCATTTAGTAAGCTCCGTGCCGAGTATGTCTGGTTTAAAAACTGATACTTTTTCCCCTCAAATTTAATAATATGAATTATGTTCAGACAGTCGTGAAAGAAAACACAATTATGAAGACAATAAGAAAATCGTCCTAAAACTAAGCCTTTGGGTACTGTTGAATGTTTCTTTAAAATGCTTTTGATGTGTTTTTCTTGTGCACATGGCTGTAAAAAAATGCTGTAGTACAATTTTTGCATGCTCCTTGTATAAAAAATTAGAAATTTTATTTTTCATATTTATATGTGTAGGTGTTGATGTTTGTATGAACACCCACCTGAAGGCAGTTAAAATGACCATCAAGAACAAAGATCCAGTACAAGTCGACACGCTCAGCATACGTGGTAACAACATTCGATATTACATTCTACCAGACAGTCTACCGTTAGATACATTACTAATTGATGACACTCCAAAGGCAAAGATGAAGAAAGGAAGAGATGGTGGTAAGCTTTTTTCAGTTTGGTTTTTTCAGAAAGGCTGAGTAGGATAATAAAAGGTTGAAGAAAGCTCAACTTTCAGATGTTGCCATTTGAAAGACATACTCATAGAGACCCAAATGGCAGTATTGGTAAAAATTTGTAAATTAAAAAAAAGATACAGTTTATTTTTAACTGTTGAATGTTTGAATTCTCTTAGCATCAGATTTTAATGTAAGGAAGCACAGACAATATAACAAATGAAAGCAAAACCAGGATATTTTTAGAACTTCAAAAATTCTATCTGAATACAAATAGTTTATAAGTTTCCAAGGGCCATGATGACACTTGTTTTTCAAATTGAGCAGAAAAACTGAAAATAATGCATTTAAAGTAGGGATAAATAATATAATGTACATATGTTAAACTCTGAAAAGAAAGCCTAAAACCCTCCCCAAATTAGAATATATAGAGAGAAAAAAATAAGTTCGAATTTTAAGAAAAGCAGTCCAAATATAAGAAACAAAAAATTCAGTTCATGTGATGCATATACAAATAAAAAAATGTAGAAAATAATTTGTTATTATGGATGGGTATCGCCAAAAAAATCGTATCGCGATATATCACAATTTTTTCCCAAAATATTACAATAATATCATGATATTTTTACAAGCAATTTTTACAATGATTTTAAATGAATATTCATTATTTTTCTTAAAAATATGCTGGAAAAACAAAATTTCACTTTTCGAAATTTTTATGTACATAAAACTAATGTTTGGATGGTAAGATGCCGTCTTTTCACCTTTTACGACTTTTTTAAGTCTTTCTGTAATTGTAATTTGAAAGATTGAACAAATAAATGAATGATTTCTTGACTTTATAATATGTACCTAAATACCGGTATTTAAGTCTCTGTATCACGATACGTATCGCACAATACAAAATAGCGATATACCGAAGAAAATCGCACATCCCTATTTGTTATGATTTATATGTATTAAAATATGTCATGCAACCTATGAGAATTTATCATAGAAATGTTCACATGATGAAAATATACATGTATTGCAGTTGTTTTTATGAGTTTTATGACTCTTAAAGGATGTATTCGCTTTAACAAAAGAATTGACCTATAGGAGAGAACAATTTCCCGGAAAAAGTGACATTTAAAAATCAATCTTTATTTGTTGTTTTCTACCGTATATATGTCTAAATTTTTAAAAATTTGTATTTTATACCTAAAATTTATTATTTACAACTTTACAAAAAAGCTCCAATGTTGATCGAAACACCATTTTGTCCTTTAAAGCGTTGATTTTTCTCTTAATTAAATTTGTGCTTTCTCCGAAGTCCATCAGGGCAGGCTGCCCCTAAATAAAATTGTGATATTTTGATAGGTTAGGATGTACGGAATAATTTAAGATAAGATTTTTTTTAGGGGCACCCGCGCGGGGTTGAAATTCACAAAAAACTACAAAAAATAAGGAAACCAGATTTTCATAATCTGCTTTAAATTTATGCCTTTTATTCTTATAGACAGACTAGCTCAGTTGATAAACGCGCTGACTTTTATACCTTGGACACTATCTTTTTTTAAAGTCGGGGGTTCGAATTTACGTGGTACAACACTTATAAAGTTTTAAATTTCGCCTTTTCAAAGACTATTTTAATTTTTTATACACTTTTTATGTATTTTTCCTTCAATTTTCTATCCCTTATGCATGTCCATTCTTGATATAAAAAACACTAAAGTGATATCAAATCGTAACAATCCAATGTAAAGTTGTCAATCACGCGGAACAAACCTCAGAATCCACACTTTCTCCGAGGACAAGAATAACTCGCTGTGTGTTACTCAATACGGGTATTCTTGGCAGCATTGAGCTGCGAGGAATTTCAACCGTATATATTCCTTAGAATTTAATCAATTGATTTTGGCTACATATTTCAGTAAATGCACTCCCTTGGATTTCATTTAGGCCTTTATAATTTGCACACATTGATGACAAGTTTTTATTGTATCCACGGACAAATAGCCTTGACATAAAGAATAGAATTTCAGAGACAATAGACATTACCTTTATGCACAATGAGAAGTAAAGACAAATATCAATTATTACATTTTACATTGGATTGTTACGATTTGATATCTCTTTAGTGTTTCTTATATCAAGAGTGCTCACTGAAATAAAGATTTAGGAAAAACAAATTGTTATATGTATTCAGCCTAATGTCATTAATCAGAACGGAAATCGACAAGCTTTTTGTAGAGAATAAAACCAAGCCCGGTCCTATAGGTCAAATCCCTATTTATAATGAAGTGATCCTTTGTTAATGATTATTAAAAATTTTATTATATATACTGCAGACAAGAGTTTAGTCTACTAGTACAAAATGAGGATATTCCTTGTTTTAACAGTGCTTAACAGTTTTTTAATTCTTATATGTATATTTCAGGTATGCGAGGGGGTCGTGGGTGGTAGGGGGAGAGGACGAGGAGGACGTGGGGGAGAGGCAGGGGACGGGGGAGACGATAAACTGGTGCTCTGGCAGGAGGTTCACAGCGGGAGTGAGAGAAAACAGAATGTGTGCTTCAGTGGATGTGAGATACTAATGGTAAAAAGAAAGTGTAGAGGCTTCGTAATCTCATGGAACCCAGACAATTTCATTTTTTTATTTGTGAACAGTCAATCACCTTGTGTTTTCATAGAAAAGTGAAACTCTTTTGCAGAATGTACATTTTTCATATACATCCATGTGACTTTTA